>NC_061804.1:902500-1160000 GCF_021462225.1 Girardinichthys multiradiatus
GCTACAGGTTCAGACTAATTCCACACTATTATGAACATAAGAACACATTACACTTAGTTATATATAACAGATCTTAACCCGCAGGGGAGCTCGGCCCCAGGTGGGCTTGACCGAAGTTGTTCTTCGCTGGAACAGTATTTAGTCCAATTAGACCTGGTTAACATTTGCAAACAACTCATCTAACAAAGATTACGGATGTAAAACAGCAGCTTTCTGAGATGAGCTAAGGGGAAACATTTGAACTACGGATTTGTTACAGAAATAAACTTGATATTAACTGCTCAAAATGAAACTGTCAGATTTGTTCTAATTTCCCCCAAGTTTAACCAAATTCCTCAACTGCTTTGAATAAATCTAGTTTTATCATTATCTAATGTTAGTGGCTTGTGTTGAGTCACAGCTCAGAAATCAGTGATCAAGATTGTTCTGTGTGTCTTCAGTCCGCTGACGAAGGTGAAGCTGATCAATGAGCTGAACGAGCGAGAGGCCGACCTCGGCATCAAAGAGGCTGTTTCCTGGCACAGCGAGTACAAGGACAGCGCCTGGATCTTTGTTGGTGAGGCCTTCACAAAACACCATCATGTTCTATGGAAGCCTGAGGGTGCCACAAATCCTAAATAATTACAGAAATGCCTCAACAAGGTGACAAATATGCAAATCGATGTCAAGACCATTGAATTAAATACATACTTTCAGTTCATTGTTATGTGAAATGTTGCATAATTCATGTTTTCAGGATTCATTTCTAAATATAGTATTTAAAAATTAAAAAAAGAATATCAGGGGAAAAATAATGAGCATTTAATACAGAAATAATTAAAAAGAAAAAGTACTTTTTGTTTCATAGAGAATACATGTTGACGACAGAGAGGAAAATCTTTCAAATTAGACATGAAAATAGAAATAATGTTTGCAGCTGTTTGTAAATGTTTGTCATTAGTTTTGATTTTGGTGGTTTGATGTTTCTCCCAACAATAAGAATAACTGGTCCCAGTTTAAACCTGAGAGGCACAGAGAGGAAATTATTTCACAGATTTGAAAGGTTTGGTATTTTCCTCAGGGATTAAAATGAAATGAGGAGAGAGTAAAACATTACAGGAGCTAAAAACATCATCCACAACATTAGAAACAGATTCGTCAGCTTTTCTCAGACTAAAGCTGAACGTTTCTCTTCATCACTAAATCCTGCAGCATTTTCCACCTTTGGGACCAACAACCGGTCTCAGAGAAAGTGTCTGAATGTTTGTTGGGTTTCTGCAGGAGGGTTTCCATACGAGCTGACTGAAGGTGACCTGATCTGCGTCTTCTCCCAGTAAGTCTCTTCAGATTCGTTCATTCAGCTCAGAGGAGTTGCTGAGAACGTCAAACATCGAGCTACATTTTACAATCCCGTCAGGTACGGTGAGATCGTCAACATCAACCTAGTGCGAGACAAGAAGACCGGGAAGTCCAAAGGTTTCTGCTTCGTCTGCTATGAGGATCAGAGGAGCACCATCCTGGCAGTGGACAACTTCAACGGCATCAAGGTCAGAAAGCTGACAGATAGATTACACTGCCCCCTACTGGCTAGGAGCTGGAACTGCAGACATGCTGTAGTTTTTTTTCCCTTTAATTCGTCAAACAGATGATGAAGCAGATTCTCCAACCACAGAGGGAGGAGACCTGATAAACGAACTGATTATTGATGCCTTTCTGATTTCAGATTAAAGGTCGGACTATCCGTGTGGATCATGTTAAGGACTACCGTCCTCCCAAAGACCACGAGGACATTGACGATGTGACCAAATATCTCAGAGAAGAGGGCTGTGCTCCTAAAGATTCTGCTGCTGCTTCCCACTCAGAGGAACCAGAGCAGTTTGTCATACCTGTAAAGAAGGCCAAGAAAGGTGAAGTCACTTCCTGATGTCAGAAAACCACCTGATCCAATACCAGACTGAATTTAATTTCTTCTTCTACTGTTTTCTGTCTCAGATAAGAAAGAGAAGAAGAAAAAGAAGAAAGAGAAGAAGGAGAGGAAAAAAAAGAGTAGAACTTCTTCCTCAGCTGAGTCGTCTCCTCATCATCCTCCTGCAGCCATCAAAGAGGAGAAACAGGACGCCGCCTACGACAAGTACAACCACGCCACTGGTCCGCAGAACGGACAGAAGGCGACAAAGAGAGGGGGAGGTCAGGAAGAGGAGAGATGGAGAGGAAGAGACAGAGAAGAAGACAAGATGAGAAACAGTGAGAAGGGGGATGAAAGGAGGAGAGACGGAGACGACAGGGAAAGAGAGACCGAGAGAAACAACAGGGACAAAAGAAAAGACACAGACAAAGGCGATGATAGAAAAAGAGATGACAGGGGGAGTGACTCAAACAGGAAAAAGGAGACAGACCAAGACAAGGACAGAAGAAGAGACACTGATCGAGGTGATGGTAGAAGAAAGGAAGACAGGAGAGACACTGACGGAGACAACAGATGGAGAGAGACAGATCGAGATGAAAGTCGAAGGGAGAAAGAGCGAGACGATGGCAGAAGACGAGACGGAGACAACAGGAGACGAGAGACAGATCGAAGATGAAGAGTGGATTATCTGACTGTAAAGCCTGAAGCAGGGATGAAGCTGAACATGAGCTGAAAGCTTGGTTTAGTTCTAACTTCAAACATTTTTCCACAATCTGTTCTTGTTTTTCTGTAAAAAGTCACTTCCTGGCTGTAAACTGTAAAAAGGTTCATTAGTGCCCCCTGCTGGTCGTAGCTGTAATTGCATGGTGTTGAGCAACCAAGGGGGCAGTGATCAGAAACTGCAGCAGTGTGAGCAGAATGAGTTTACTATTAAAATAAATAAAAATGTCAGCTGAAACATTTATGTTTGATGATGAGAACATTTCAGAAGAACGTTTTAAAGTTCAGGAAAAAGAAGCGGCTAGAAGATGCTGAGTCATTGGTTGGTATGGTGATTCCCTTCTTTTCTGGGATGCAGGGGATGCAGCACTCAGTTCATCAGACAGAAACACAGACAAGAATTCAAGCCTCAAACAGGGCGCTGTCTAAAATTCAAAAGTCATATTGGATGAATTCTTGACCCGTGAGCATCAGAACCTTCTGGTGGTCCCACATGCTCCTTTATCTGTATCTGCAGTGTTTTCTGTAGGCATTCTGACAGGTTAAACAGAACCTTCAGGTCCAGTTCCTACAAAACCATCCAGAGTTGAAACCTGGGAGTGAATGCGAGTGTGGGCGTGTTTCTCTGCACTGTGGGCTGTGATTGGTGGAAGATACACAGGCTGGAAGGAGACAGAAACACAATTGGATGGAGAAACTGGACGTGGAGATTAAACTGTGGCTATTAAAAGAGCTTAAATCCAAAAAGTTCTGAATATTTCACCAGGTCAGAACCTGAACAGTCTAAGGGAAAATCTTTAAGAAATCCTCAAACATTTGGTATTAATTGTGATTGGGGAGAAAAGGGATAGAAATGATAACTGAAGTAAAGTCCAACTTTCTGTGACCTGTTTCTGTTTTGAATGATGGTTCTGATGGAAAGAATGGCTGAGATACGGAGGTCCAAGCAGGACTGGGGTTATCTCAGCTGCAGCTAAAAGCTTGTTATTCTCTAGAGAAAAATGTATCAGCTCATCCAGGAGGAGTGAATGCTGACTGGATGCAATCTGCTGGGTTTCCTTAGATAGAAAAACTTTTTATCCAATTTGAATAAATAACTGAATCTGATTAATAGGAATGTATGAACCTGACTGTTGTGAAGAACCTTGAGACGACATGTTGTGAATTGAAGTTATATAAATAAACTGAATTGAATTCTTCTGTAAGAACCTCATTACTGAAAGTCATTATCGGCACAAAAATCCTAATATATTTGTTTGTAGGGGCCTTTTCACTGAGTTTAACTCTTAATTTTTCCCATTCATTTCCTATGGTAGTTCTTTACACTACGGATGCAATACACGTTTTGGCCACTCGCGTAATTTTGGGGGCGCTGTTTCTTCCGTTTCAAAACGGAAAGCAGTCAGCGAGTTTATAAGTGTGGATGCAGTGTATTGTCGTTCCTGTAGTAGATCATTTATATATTTTAAAAACATAATATACATTGGTCTTTTTTCACTTTTTACAATGAAAAGGAAGCTGATCTTCCCTTGGAAAATTCATGTCAGTTTCGGGAGAAAGGTTTGGACTGCAGCATTTGGAGCCCAGTTGTCCTCCTGTGACTGGAGTGGAATAAGCATAGGTCACAGAAAATCCCAGAGCCTCACCACTCTGAGCAAACCCCTCCCTGTGTGACAGCCACTGACCTACCTGAGGAGGTGAAGATAGAGCTCTTAGCTCAGGTAAGCTTTGTGTTTGCTTTTTATTAGATCTGACACATGTTAAATAATTTAATAGTATTTAAATACTTATCATGAACCAACTTAATTACTCATTTCAGGGTCACATTGCTTGTGCATGCGCTCTCAGCAGACAGATGACAGTCCAACCCTGCCCAAAGAAAGGTAAGTCACTTCACTTTTCATCTTTCTATGTTTAAGAGGTTGATACACTCAAATGGAAAATAGTGAATTTCCTACTACTTTGTTTTCTTTCTCTCAATCAGATGTTCCAGTTGTACCAGCACTGCCTTTTGCACCCTCTCCACGTGCTGCTCGCACAGGTCCTATCAAGGCTGGTGGTCTGCTGTATGTCCTGGACCATTCTAGGTGGACACAGCAAATGAGGGATGCTATTGACCAACTCATGGCAAAGCATCATGGGCAAAAAGACTTTCTTGCCAAAGTTGATGTAGATTATGCTGCTGTAGTTCAGGCTGCATCCAGGGATCCAAACAGCCTCCTGCACCCTACCACTAAACAGCATATATCTCGCTATGTGAAGCACCTGGCTAAGATGACAAACACCAGCTCATCACTAAACACCAGTACAGAGAAGCTTTTGGAGACCCAACAGCTGTGGCATCACCTCACAGTAGGAAGTGAGACTGTAGATGTTCCTGTGGCAATTATTCCACCTGCCACTGTTAACCCGCCCAGCAATAAACCACTGGATGCCCCTTTGACAGTATCAGAAATTGAGAAAATTGTCAAAGACGTTGTTCAAAAGCAGCAGGATTAGCAACAACCACCTGCAAAAAAAAGAACAAGGAACTGTTTGCCTTGTGGCCAGACAAAGTCACGTTTCCGGGGGGATGGATCCAGTATTCATTTTTTTTTATCAATCAGGAGACGTGAAATACTTTTACTGTTCCACTAAAGTCTATCAGACCTATGCAGCAGAGGGCCTGGCAAATCCAAGAATGCCATTTGTTGATTTTGCCTGCACTCTGTTTTTCAGGAGAGAGCTTGAAGCTCCACAGCGTCAAAGCAGGTTAGGAAGGAATGAGAAACAAGACAGGCTAAGGAGGAACATCTCACTGGGCGGCTGTGCAGATTCTGCCACAGGCCTCTCAAACAAGGACCAAACAGTCCACACATCCACACAGGTTTTCCTGGTGTGGCAGGAAAATATATTTATTGTCCTGCCAAGGTTTTTTCTCTGTACCAGGCGGAGGAGATGACCAGGGAAATGAGATGAGCAGAGTTCTGTCAGACTTCTTTTTATGAGGCTGAGAAGAGGAGATGGGCCGTGGAAACGGACAAGTAATGGCTAGCTGATCAGACAGCCATTACTCTATGTTCCATGTACATACTGTAAATATTCAGCCCTTTACATAACACCGTGTTCTTTACATGCTTTACTTTTTTCCTGTGTATTTCTATATAGAACATTGTTATTACCTTTTACTATAAAAAAGTATTTTAAAACCTGCAGTACAAGTTGCTGTGATTTGTATTTCTTACTGTGACCTTTTAAATAAACATAATTGAACTGAAACCAAACTATTTTCTTATAGCTGTTTTCTCATTTAAGTAAAATATTGTGCACATGTATATGATTCATCAAAAGATTTATTCTTAATGCTTTATATATATTATAGACTTTAATTTTATTTTTTAACTTAGCACTAATTTACAACAAAGGTACATTATAAAAAAAAATAAAATAGGGCCATTAGATATCCTGTCCAAATTCAATTCATTGTAATCCAAACATGCCATAAAAGATAGAATCTGATTTGATTCTAATTCAATGCTAAAACTTTCAAAACATTGGATCAAAGAGTAAGTATTTATTTAATGATATTCTTTCAATGTCTATCTAAAAATAAGACATATTTATTGTATAAAAACTACGTTTCAATTTCTGCCATAACCGGGATTCGAACCCGCGTCAGACAGCGGGCACGGTCTTACTGACAACCAGTGATCTACACCTATATGCGGCTGGCCAAACTGGCCAATCAGAACAAAGCGTGTCTTAGTGTGGGCGGGCTTAAAGAAACAGGAACTGTCATTCATTTTAAATGAACAGGAAGTCAGTATTTGGATCTGGGAACGAAGTCACAGCAGCTTAACCATGGGAAAAGTTCCGATGTATTCTGATTATTGTCTAAGCTAATGATGTTAGCATCAGTTTGGGCTCTATGTTCTCTAACATCTTTAATAAAGCTGTACAACTAGAGCAGTTTATTTCTGTAGTTATCCCGTTTTAAATGCATAGCAGCCATATTGGATTTCCAGGTCGGAGGGCTAACAGATGTAAACATTAGCTACATTTAGCTCCCGTTAAAGAAAACAGAAATAACATAAGATCCGGTTATGTGAATAAAGATGATGCTGTTCATGACATCATGAAACTTTACATGTAATCATTAAAACTTCGTGATGATTGTTAGCATGGCATGCTCGCTGTTTAGCTTAAAGAAATTGCAGATTTCAACTTGAAATTATGACACGATTCCATGTTTCTGGTATATTTGTAGCTTTGCTAACAGCCTTGTTCAGCATCTGATTAAAAATGTTATATTCCCGAGTCATTAGGGACACAAACATCCAAAAACTGCTTAAAAACAGTGATGACTAATATTTATTCTGCTTTTTTGAGTTAAATCAGTGTCAGTGCTACTGAACAGTTATCTGGACCTAAACCATTTAAATACCAGTTTGATTATATGATACAAATATTACTCCTTAAAAATAACTGAGTTATTTTCTACATAAACAATGTTATGGTGTAAAGGACACTTATATTATAGGTTTTGATAAAAGGTAGGCTGATCATGGATTTAGTGGGGCTAAACACAAGAAAGAACACATTGGCTTTAATGTACAGCAACAATCTGGTGTTTACCCGGTTCTAAACGTATTTTAATTCTACCTCAAATGTCCAAAACAACAGGTTTTACAAAGAATTGACCTATTTCAAACAATAAATAAAGGACCAGTCCTGCTTCTGTTGGGGTGACGACCACCAGGTGCTAAAAGATGCACAATTACTGGTTTAACACAGACTAAACATTTTTAGACATTCTTAAATGGAAGTGATTTCATTGCCAACATTGCGTTGTTCATATATTTGCTTTTCAACTTTTAAAATATTTCTTTCTGTTCATTCAATAACACTAAAAAATGCAACTTAATCATAATAACAGATCATAGTTGTTTATTTTCATTTTTGCATTAAATCAACCCTCTGACATTAACACTTACCTTTAATAAATGCATCACATTATACTGTAGTCTAAAGGAAGACGAGTCTTACCTAAAAACACTTCATTTACAAAGAAAAGTCCATTTAAGTGGATCATAATACAATATTACACATGTAACTATATGCTTACGTAAGTTACATCTAAAATATTCTGATAGGTGAGATGTGTTCAAGAAGACTCGGATTTAAGAGACGGACCGGATTTTAAACCAGATGCAGTTTAATGGTCATATACCAGAGTTATTATTGATTAAACCGAGAAGCCAAAAGGGAACATTTTCTGAAATTAAGTCGTCCTTAAAAATCTTAGATAACAAAACTTGTAAAAGCCAAAACTTTAACGAAGGCGTAGCTTTCATTTAGCATGGCTGCAACATTTGGACCAGTCAGATTCTCCCGCCTTTTTGTCTTGAGGTCAGGCTGTTAGCCATGATAAAAAATATTAATAAATGTGTGAAAGGAAACAAATTAACACATTTTTCCAGCAGAGTGCTTTGATTGTCAGCCTGTAAATAAAAATTACATTTAACATTTTATTGACATGAGTGTTATTTGAAAACCAAAGCTAGCGTGCTAAAGATGCTATGCTAGCCTCAGCAGAAGTTAAAAACAACCAAAGGTAAAAAAAAGTTGTGGACTATTCTTCCTTCTGCTCACATAAACTGATCTTTATGATTGACTATTCTGAGCTTCAACATTGTCAATAAAACCGCAGATTAAAGGTTTCCGTTGACTAGACTCTTTTGTAAAGTGTCCTGAGCTACGGTTAGCGTCAGTTTTTCCTGCAGCTGGGGGAGCACCGCTCTGATATGAGGTTTCAATGAGGCTGAAGGTGTGAGAGCTTTACAGATGTGCTCAGAGGTATCTTCTTGCTACAACGATTAGAAAACAAGGAATGTTTGTGGTTCGATCCAGAATTCCATATAATTCTGTAGAAACGGTCCCATCAGTGCATCCTGTCCCAACAGATGAGCAGAAATCTGGGTCATATTCCATCTGTTCTCAGTGAAAATCAGCAGCACAGAAAGAGGTCGGAAGTAGAAAAGTAAGGCTCTTGCGGCTGAACAGAGGGGTCCTCCATTTTCCTGCTTTCATCTGAGATGACGTCAAACTCTGGCCTCCAAAACGAGACGACAGGGCAAACGCTGCTGGGATCTGAACCAGCAACCTTCCTATCAGTCAAGCAGCCAAGGTTTGTCTGTTTTTACATGGAAGGTCCAGCAGCCATGTCCATGTTCGGTTGGAAAACATGAAAAACTCTTTAAAACTGATTTGGTTTGGGAATATATTTTTATGAAAATGATTTCACAAACAGCTCAGATTGTAAATCAGGTGTCTTCTTCCTGTCAGATCATTCCTCTGATCCACATTCCACAGTCCCAGCATGACAGCCATCAGTCACTTCTATCTAGATGTTCCCTCAACACCACAGAACCAACAGAACAGAACTAATGTCACCATGCAGGTTTGTGCCTGAATGTAGGAGAGCAGTTTTTCTTTGTTTTTCTGCAGCTTCCTGTTCCTACAAACACAAAGAAGACAGAATGTTGTCCAGAAACCAACATCTGTCCTTACTTGAATTTAGAAGCCAGACACCCTGGGATCTTCTGCAGATGTCAGACTTCCTGGAGGTTTTTCTTTGGACTTAGACTCAGTTTCAGCTTCAGAGGAAAGTTTCCCTCCCTCTTTAAGCCAATTTGAAGAGAAACAGGAACATCAGAAACCTCAGCTTGCTCATGGATTCATCACTGGTTGATTTAATTGTGTAGGAGTCGCCCCCTACTGGCCAATAGATAGACTGGTACTGGTTTAATTCTACAAGGAGCCTGATGGAGAACATTAGGGAAACACCCTGATGATGATCTGTTTTACCTGCAGACTGTCTACATTTCTCTTTGAGCTCCTGAAGAAGGAAACATGGAGAATCAGGATTGGATAGAAGTTGAGAAGACAGAAGGTCTGAGTTTTGTCGTGTGTAAAGAACTAAACCAATCATCATGGATCAAATTCATCATTCAGTCCTTTTTATACCAAAACATTGCACAAGTGAACAAATATTCTAGGTTTTGGTGTCCAAACTATTTATTTTTATTTTCAATCAAAGAAAAGCTAAAATCCAGAAGGTTCCATCAGCTGGACTGAAACATGATGAGAACGTCAGTAAATTACATCCTCAGATTTCCCTCTTTAGGTTCTAAACCAGAACCTTCTTGTTTCAGCCCACATGAGCTCCTGTCTCAGCCTGCAGAGCCGGTAAAATGTTCTGATCCACAGATAATTTATCAGAAGCAGTGAACATCTTCTCCAACAGGAGAGCTGGAGAACCTTACAACTTTTCTTTAAACTTAACATTTTTAACTTTTTTCTCAGAACCATTCTGCACCCAAATCAGAAAATAAGCAGGCTCAGAACCATTACAGAAGGTTTAGTGGACCTTTAACTTCCATTTTCTTCTGTCTGCAGATTCTTCTTAAGCATAAGTTTTCCTGATAGCCGAAGTTCTCCCAGAATCTTCATCCAAACACAGAGTCCTGACAGCAGGAAAGATCAGATCGTAGCAAAGAGGCTGTGGAGCCAACAGGAAGTTTAATGAAGCTGCTGCAGAAAAACCTTTCCTGCAAAAAGTCGATTCTGCTCAGCGGACGTCTTCCTCGATCCTCGAAGCGGTTTCAGTTTCTTACCCTGAACGTCACGCCGAGCAGAGCAGAGCAGTCTGTTTGGGTTCCAACCTGCTCTCATATCAGGTGTTCCTCTCATGGAGATGCATGGCCTCCACCACTCTGCTCCTCAACACATGGAGATGGTGACGTTGATGCCCAGGTTCCCGTTGTCAGCAAACAGGTGAGCGATGGAGGTGTCGAACACCAGGCAGTCGCTGTTCATGATGGCGGCCGCCACCCCGTCGTGGATGGAGCGGGGCGTGGCTTCCCAGGTGAGGCGGCGGCGGTTCCCGTTGAGCTCCAGGCGATAGGCAAAGTTCTCTGCCTGCTTCCTGGTGCCAATGAGCAGCACTACGGCAAAGAACTGCTGGTGCCCCTCGTACTTCTCCTGCTTCTCCAGAACCAGCATGAAGTGGTGGCTGAAGCATGACTGCATCATGACCCAGTCCACGGCGCCTGGCAAGTTGATGTCCGTCGCCAGGAACACGATGTCCTCCCCCTGCAGACGAAGAGCAGGGAAAAGTTTGCAACAGGAGGTTCAGAAGTCAGAACTGGATTTCTGTGTAAACTCTGACCCTGTGTGTCTTGGTTCTGATACAAATGTGTCGATTTTGACCAGCATGTCAGTTCTGATCCATTTGTTTTGGTTCTTACCCTTGTGTAGTAACTCTGACCCATGTATGTTACCTCCAACTCGATCCTGACCAGTGTGTGTCAGTTGTGAACCATGTGTCTTGATTCTGATCGGTGTGCATTAGTTCTGGCTTGCTTTCCTCGGTTCTTGCTCCTGTGTAATAACTGACCTGTGTGGGTCTGTAAGATATACAGGGGTTGGAAAATGAAACAGAAACACCTGGTTTTAGACCACAATAATTTATTAGTATGGTGTAGGGCCTCCTGCACAGTGGTCAGAGGGATTTTAAGCCATTCTTCTTGCAGGATAGTGGCCAGGTCACTACGTGATACTGGTGGAGGAAAACGTTTCCTGACTCGCTCCTCCAAAACACCCCAAAGTGGCTCAATAATATTTAGATCTGGTGACTGTGCAGGCCATGGGAGATGTTCAACTTCACTTTCATGTTCATCAAACCAATCTTTCACCAGTCTTGCTGTGTGTATTGGTGCATTGTCATCCTGATACACGGCACCGCCTTCAGGATACAATGTTTGAACCATTGGATGCACATGGTCCTCAAGAATGGTTCGGTAGTCCTTGGCAGTGACGCACCCATCTAGCACAAGTATTGGGCCAAGGGAATGCCATGATATGGCAGCCCAAACCATCACTGATCCACCCCCATGCTTCACTCTGGGCATGCAACAGTCTGGGTGGTACGCTTCTTTGGGGCTTCTCCACACCATAACTCTCCTGGATGTGGGGAAAACAGTAAAGGTGGACTCATCAGAGAACAATACATGTTTCACATTGTCCACAGTTAATCCTGTTGGATGTGGTTCATCCTTCTTGGTGGTATGCTGACATTACCATGGATACCGTGGCTCTTGATACATCACAAAGACTTGCTGTCTTGGTCACAGATGCGCCAGCAAGACGTGCACCAACAATTTGTCCTCTTTTGAACTCTGGTATGTCACCCATAATGTTGTGTGCATTTCAATATTTTGAGCAAAACTGTGCTCTTACCCTGCTAATTGAACCTTCACACTCTGCTCTTACTGGTGCAATGTGCAATCAATGAAGACTGGCTACCAGGCTGGTCCAATTTAGCCATGAAACCTCCCACACTAAAATGACAGGTGTTTCAGTTTCATTGTCCAACCCCTGTATGTGTATGGACTGCGTGTCGGTTCTGACCTGCAGTGTGGTAATGGACTTGTGTGCGTGCATCAGATGAGGCATGACGGCCTCCAACGGGCCGGCCCACTTGCAAGTGGCTCCTGGACAGGGACAGGTGTAGGGCCGGAACTCACACACCTCCTCATGGTCGGGCTTCTCGCTATGGTGTAGCGACAGCAGGCAGCCGGCTGAGGAATACTGCAGGAGGACGCAGACAGAACAGGGTTACAGAACCAGAACACTACCTGAGCAGAATCAGTTCTTTGGTCTGAGTGTGGACATATTCAGTGTCTGTGTTAGCTGCTAGTGTGGCCTTCAGCAGGTAGGAGACCCTGGATCAACATGTTGTTAACATCTGAATCAAAGCAGAGCTCCAACATCACTGGGTTTTATAACTGAGACATCAGCAAGAACAAGTTTTACCAACAGCACCGGTTCTCCCCAACCGTTCGGTCCATTGAGTCCGAGTTTAATTCAAGAGAAATTAAACAACAAAGCAACTGTTTTTGCAGATAAACTGTATAAATTGGGCCTTAAGGGTGCTACATTTATGTTATGTGCAATTTTTCATAATTTAATGTAAACTTGTTAAATTCTGCAATATTTATCCATAAAACCATCTCAGTGCTGCCTTCTGTTGGTTGAAAAACCATCTCACTCAGACATAGCGAGTCCTTCACTGCCTCAGCAGCGCCGGTTTCAGGCATCACTGAGTCAGCGCCTTGAGCCAGCGGCCCCCTTTGGAGACAAACGAATAACCGGTATGTTCTTCATCTGCGCCGCCATTCTTGTTGCTTCTATTGTCTACAGCTTTGACCCGCCCACAGGTGACGTTGCGGTTCACACAGAAGAAACAAAGATTTGAAACACACGTCAATGGTAGGAAATCACGTTTGGAAACCGGAACGGGCTCAGAAGTGTGTTGGTGGAAAAAGAGTATGGGTGGTTTTGCTCATCTACAAAGGAGGACAGAGATGATCATCAGGCCTGACCTTCCCTCCATCCAAGACTTGGTCATGGTTGGACCTAGGTCTAGGGGTCAGGAGAAGGCCAGCTATCATCTCTGCAGACCCCACACATCCTGGTCACAGGTTGTTAAGACTTAACCTTCAGGTCGGTGCTACAAAAATGACCCGCCACAGAGACAGTTTCTTCCCCCAGGCTGTCTCTGTTGAACATGGTGAACAGTCAGGGTAGTTGGCTACTCTGCTGGAAGCAAATAAGCACACTGCTCCATCACAACCAGTCTTCCATCTCCTTATATACATAAAACACACTTGAAAATGCTGCTCCTTGTCTGTATTTAATTAAGTGTTTTTATTGATGTTGATATACGATGTAAGCGACGGGACCCGAAGTCCAATTTCTTGTTTATACAACTTGGCCAATAAAGTTGATTCTGATGCTGTTGTTAGTAAACATTGTAGTTAGCGACCAACAAACATTTTATGTTCTATGCATTGCTCAGGATCTGGAAAGGTATAGAAAGGTGATGGAAATCATTGTTAAACAATATTTCACGAGCCGTGGCGTCTGTCTGCCAGACATATTTACCTGAAACTAGACAGCAGCTGTTCTTGAGCGTGGTCATATGGGCAGTTGCCCAGGGTGTCATTAGAATGGGAGACGCAACATAAAGAATATAACTTATTTATCAGGTGGTTGTTTTTCTATTGCCTTTTTGGATGTGCAGTCAATAGGAAGTTGGTGCCCTCTGCCTGCTTCTGAAAATAGAGCGATCAGGCTGTTTTCCATCAAAGTTATCTTGAGATGTCTTCTTTACTTTTAGCTGAAGTGTCTAATCGCTACGTTTAGCGAGGACATTTGAAGAAAGCTGTGTTCCCACACTGGGAATGTTCTTGTTGAGGTTTGTTTCATGGAAGCAGCCATGAAGAGGAGAAGATGTGGTGCTAACAGATATACCGCTGGAAGGAGTCCTACATCAGGGAAGACACACATGCAAAAAGTACACAGCAGAGTATTTATGGTCCACTGTTGTGTAATCGGTGATATTATGTGCCTCTGTCACTAAGTTCAAAGGTCACATAAAATGTCCGACCAGAGAGGACAACATTCTGGATCACTGTTACACCACCATCAGAGACGCTTATCACGCCGTCCCACGTGCTGCACTGGGCCAATCCGACCACATCATGGTCCACCTGATTCCTGCATACAGGCAGAAACTAAAGCTCTGCAAACCTGTTGTGAGGATGTCAAGGAAGTGGAGCAGTGAGGCTGTGGAGAATCTCCAGGCGTGTTTAGGCTGTACAGACTGGGATGTGTTCAGGACTACTACCAACAGTCTGGACGAGTACACAGAGGCTGTGACTTCCTACATCAGCTTCTGTGAGGACAGCTGTGTACCATCATGCACCAGGGTGAGTTACAACAACGACAAACCCTGGTTCACAGCTAAACTCAGAAGGTTAAGACTGGATAAGGAAGAGGCCTTCAGGAGTTGGGACAAAGACATATACAGAGAGGCTAAGTACAAGTTTGGCAAGGCAGTGAAAGAGGCCAAACGACTGTACTCTGAGAAGCTCCAAAACCAGTTCTCAGCCAACGACTCTGCGTCTGTCTGGAAACGGCTCAAGCAAATCACCAACTACAAGCCGAAAGCCCCCCACTCCATCAACGACCGACGCCTCGCCAACGACCTGAACGAGTTCTACTGCCGCTTTGAAAGACAAAGGGACAGTCCTGCAACCATCTCCCACGACGCCCCCCAACAGCTGCAGCCACAATCCACCACCCCCATCTCTCCAACCTCAAGAGGGGCCTTGGCACCTCCAACCCCCACCCTGAAGTTCTCCCCCACCAGCCCCCTACCCACGCCGAGGACGGCTCTTTCCATCCAGGAGAGGGACGTCAACAAACTCTTCAGGAGACAGAACCCCCGGAAAGCTGCTGGTCCGGATTCTGTCTCACCAGCCAGCCTGAAGCACTGCGCTGATCAGCTGTCTCCAGTCTTCACAGACATTTTTAACACCTCACTGGAGACATGTCATGTGCCAGCCTGCTTCAAGTCCTCCACCATCGTCCCTGTTCCCAAGAAGCCAAGGACCACAGGGCTTAATGACTTCAGACCCGTCGCCCTGACCTCTGTGGTGATGAAGTCCTTTGAGCGCCTTGTGCTCTCACACCTAAAAGACATCACCGACCCCCTCCTGGACCCCCTGCAGTTTGCCTACAGAGCCAACAGGTCTGTAGATGATGCAGTCAACCTAGCCCTTCACTTCATCCTCCGGCACCTGGACTCCACAGGAACCTATGCCAGGATCCTGTTTGTGGATTTCAGCTCTGCCTTCAACACCATCGTCCCAGTTCTGCTACAGGAGAAGCTCTCCCAGCTGAGTGTACCCGACTCCACCTGCAGGTGGATCACTGACTTCCTGTCTGACAGGAAGCAGCGCGTGAGGCTGGGGAAGCACGTCTCTGACTCCCTGACCATCAGCACCGGTTCCCCCCAAGGCTGTGTTCTCTCTCCTCTGCTCTTCTCCCTGTACACCAACAGCTGCACCTCCAGTCACCAGTCTGTCAAGCTTCTGAAGTTTGCGGACGACACCACCCTGATCGGACTCATCTCTGATGGTGACGAGTCCGCGTACAGGTGGGAGGTGGACCATCTGTTGGACTGGTGCAGCCAGAACAACCTTGAGCTCAACGCTCTAAAGACAGTGGAGATGGTTGTGGACTTCAGGCAGAACCCAGCCCCACCTGCCCCCATCACCCTCTGTGATTCCACAATTGACACTGTGGAATCTTTCCGCTTCCTGGGAACCATCATCTCCCAGGATCTCAAGTGGGAGCCAAACATCAGCTCCCTCATCAAGAAAGCCCAGCAGAGGATGTTCTTCCTGCGGCAGCTGAAGAAATTCAACCTGCCAAAGACTATGATGGTGCACTTCTACACAGCCATCATTGAGTCCATCCTCACCTCCTCCATCACCATCTGGTACGCCGCTGCTACATCCAAGGATAAGGGCAGGCTGCAGCGTGTCATTCGGTCTGCTGAGAAGGTGATTGGCTGCAGTCTACTGTCGCTCCAGGAACTGTACACCTCCAGGACCCTGAAGCAGGCAGGGAAGATTCTGGCTGATCCCTCCCACCCTGGTCACAGACTCTTTGAGACTCTCCCCTCTGGCAGGAGGCTGCGGTCCATCCGGACCAAAACCTCACGCCACAAGAACAGTTTTTTCCCATCTGCCACCAGCCTTGTTAACAAAGCCCAGAAACCACCCTGACACTCTCCCTTTCCCCCACACCCCCCTTTTTTTGCTGACAGGACACCTGTAACCTGTAACTCTATGAGTTACATTAACGCTCAGCTTGGACTTCTGCTTTACTTGCACAATGATCACCTGCACTGTTGTATTGCTCTTGCATCTTATACTGCTCTATATTTACTCTCACTCACTTAAAACTGTGCACATATATTTATATTATATTGTAGATATGTTTATACTGTTTAATTTGTACTGTATTGCACCGACTACACCAAAACAAATTCCTTGTATGTCCAAAAACGTACTTGGCAATAAAGCTTTTCTGATTCTGATTCTGATTTGAGTTTTGGTGTTTTCTGTGGAGCAGAGATGGTCTGCAGGTTTGGGGATGAAAGCTGATGACTTGATTCAGAGCTCCGTAATGAGCAAAGATGAAGCTGGTGTTGAATTTCTATCTGGTGCCTCTTGACTGGTTTTTGATTGCGTTAACTAATTATTTGTATAATATTTCTAGTTATACATAAATGCAATGTCAGTAAAACCCAGTAGTTGGATAAAGGATAAAGTATTAAGGTATTTAATTTGAAGAAAGTGGATTGCAGCAGAAGGAGGGGGCAGGCCCAGGGCCCCATTCATGCAGTAACCAGCCCTGGGTATTAATCAAGTAAACATCACCAAATATTGCCTTGGCTTCTAAAGCATGAATCCACGTCACTTATATAACCAGGTAGTTCTTTACAATCTTGATGTACCATCACTCAGGACCAGCAGAGTCCAGGAGATGCGGTGATTAAAGTGGAGACTCCGGTCCAAATCTGGGATATTCAGCTGTTCTGGTTTTAGAGGAACGTTGCCAGAAAAACAAACCGTATCGACCATAAAACCACCGTGACAACGGTGAAATGGAAAGAATTAAGGAGCAGATGGCTTCATGATGGGATTCTCACCCTTCCTCTCTACCCTCACCCACACAGGAGTCTCTGCAGGGGGAGGAAGGGTCCTAATGAGGAAGATGATGTGGAGGAGGCACAGGAAGATGCAGAGTTCCTTGGTAGGGTTAGGAGAAGTAATGTGATGCTGTTTGAAGTTCACCGCTGTGAGGGAAAAAGATCATCCAGAAACATGAGGGAGATGCTGAGGGGGGAGTCTGGGGAGGAGGAGGCAGCATCATCAGGCAGATTCAGGAGGCGGAGCCTAAAGAGCAGAAGATTTGCTGCTGATTGGAGGATCTGGCTTCAGGACACCAGACAGGAGCCAAGAATCTTCTTCATTAGCTGATATTATTGCAGTTTAACATTTATTCAATAATTTGATCTGCTAATTACCAGCTGATGAATAATAAATGACAAACAGTAGGTGGCAGGGATGCTCCCGTCAGAGCTGCAGAAGAAAAGATCTGCTGCAGACAATGGATCTGAGTGGTCCAGATTACACTGTAGGGAGTTCTAACACAAGATAACTGCTGTGGTACGGAGTCATCAGATGTTCCTGCTCCTGCAGACACTGAGGAGAAATCATTAAACCATACATGAAAGAACCGACCTGGTTCTTCTGGTTATATCATCATCATCCATTCCTGCAGTCGGACTGCAGCTCTTCTCATTCCTTCTCTGTTGGGTAGATCCAGCAGGTGAGATTAAAGTTCTACTGTGGGCCCTACTATCTGTGGCAGTGCTTTTTATTCACTCACAAATGGACCTTACTGGACTTTGCCGGTGTCCTAACCCGGCCTTTGGCAATTCCAGACATTTTAGGACAATTCCTTCAGATAACGCCCACCACAACAGATGACAGGAAAACCTGGATCAGAGGACGGACTGAAGAGATGAGGGCCAGATCAGATGTTCTGTTTCATTTGAGGGACGTGCAGAAAACTTTGGATCATCTGAACTAAAAGCAGGTTTGCAGCTCTACCAACTCCCTGGGTTAGAAGATAGAAACTCACCTGAAGTTTTGCATTTTAAACAGGAAAGCGAAGTGAGTCCAAACCTTTGAGCCAAAAGTTCTTGGAATATTCAGGTGTTTCTGCTGAATGTGGCCTCTGCAGGGTTAATGATGAGAATGATGTCATGAAACCCAGAGCTAGGAGCTCACAGGAGCTTCTTGGTCTCATTAAATATTCATGAGCTGCAGGTCAGAACACAGCAGAAGCTTCCTCAGAACCAGCAGCTTCCAGGAAAACAAGATGCCTGGAACGAGACCAAGCTGCTGCTGAATGTCCTGGTTAAGGACCAGAACATCGGACACATCAGGCTCATTGCTCTGTGATGCTGCGTTAGAGGCTTACAGTTGGAGGAGTGTATTTAAACACCTTCCCTCAGCAGCGCCCCCTACAGTGCCCTACAGTGGCAGCAGGGAAATAAAAGATCCGTATAAATATGGAAGGTTTACAGGAGCCTCTACGCTCAAGATGTCTCCATGAAGACATTCATTTTATTCTCATGTTTTTCATTTTGCCATGAACTTAGTGAAAGCATTTCAGACGCTTAATGTCTCCACTGTCCAACCAGCAGTGAAGCGTGTTCTGGGCGCTGGAACAGCCAGCGAATCAGGACCAGTAAACCAGATTCACAGAGACGGCGTGTGATGATGAGGAAAATCTGGGAGGAGACCAGGACTCGTGCAGCGTTGGATCCTGAGCACGGATGGGGCAGGAGTCAGATTTCAGCAGGACGGCTGGAGAATATCATCTGATGCATTAAGCTGCAGATTCGATTCACATGGACAGAACAAACGACCCGGTCAATACTAATCAGGCTGAAAGGCCTGGGAGTGAGGCCGAGTGGGCTTCTTAATGGGTTGGAGGCAAGGAGACGCCCTGAGAGCCCAGATCACTTCCACTGGGAGCCACTTGATGGGAGGAGTACAGTCCAGTCAGCTAAGAACCCATCTATAGGAGATTTATTCCTCCAGATATCAGGAGCATTCACTTTTGATCAAAACCATCATTCCATATTCAGCTCTCAGATTTAATGCAGCTCATACACATGAATACCTTCTGCTCCTATTTCAGACTCCTCACACCCAAACCCATTCTGAGTAAAACCAGCATTTTCAGACCTTTTCTGATCCAGTCTGCAGCTACACGGAAGCAGTGGGACGAGAACATCAGAGCAGGAGATATTTAGGTGAGCTGCATTAAATCAGAGAGCATGTTTACAAGCCTGTAAGATAATTAGAAGTGTCAGGAGTTTTGAGTGAGAGCAGCAAACTATCTGAGAGGGAAAACTGGACACTCCTCTATTGGTTGATCATTGAACAGACATAACTCCATCCATGAAGTCAAGTTTCAGGAAGAGCAGATGATTTAAACAGAAATCGCAGCTCTGATAGTTTCAAAGTTTCCAGAGGCAGCAGAGAAAGTTTACAAGCAAGAAAAACGTTAAGTGAGGAAATTCCTGTGCTGCTTCAGAACTGAACATGGAAAGTCCTGGTTGCATCAGAGAGGATCTGTGGTAGAAACCACAGTTGATCCTGTCTGAAGTTAGGTTAGCTAAGTCCTTCTCAAACTAAGGTGCGCCACCTAGGGGCTGTGTAACGGCATGACGTGGGGGTGCGAGAACAGGCTTGCCTTTTTTTTGTCTAGAAATTACCTCGCAGGCAGGGATCTGATGTGAATGTCGGAGGACTCGGACTCATTTGGGGGTGACAATAAACAAGCAGAAATCTATGTAGCTTCATGAATGATTACTTGATGACACATGGAGGAAAAGAGGAGAACTGTGTTGGTGTAGATATGGGAGGAAAAGGCAAAGGGCTGCAGGCACTAATTAGGGGGTTTCACTGTTGTCAGACACAGAGAAGCTCTGGTGAAGCAAAGTCTTAACGAGGGTGTTTGAGCTCCGGCAAGAAACCTGCGTGTCTCTGGAGGATAAGCTCCTCCAGAGACACGCAGCACAGAAAGATTGAAGACCACTGGGTTAACAGATGGTTAAATACTTAGACTGTTAGCCCAGAAGGCTTCCTGTCTGATGATGAAAACCTGAAGATCTTGGTTCGGTTTAGTTCCAACCTGAACCTGAAAGCACGCATCTCTGGTTTCTGTCCCATCTGTAAAATATAAAGCTGTGGAAATAATTTTACAGGTAAACCTTGGAGCTTTCTGTCAGTGACCATTTATCTCAGGTGTGTCAACCTCCAGTCCTTGGATCCTGCTACCTTTAGATGTGTCTGACCTTCGACGCACCTGAGTCCAATCATTAGGTCATTAGTGGGACTCTGTAGAACTTGACTGCATGCTTAGGAGGTCACAAACACACACACACACACACACACACACACACACACACACACACACACACACACACACACACACACACACACACACAGACACACACACACACACACACACACACACACACACACAGTGGGGGCGGGGACATGAAACGTAAGAGAGAGAGAATAAGAGCTACAGTCTGCGCCCCCCTCCTGTTCCTCCCTCTGCATCTGAAACCTGAAACATGGATGGAAACATCTCACCTGAAACATGGATGGAAACATCTCACCTGAAACATGGATGGAAACATCTCACCTGAAACATGGATGGAAACATCTCACCTGAAACATGGATGGAAACATCTCACCTGAAACATGGATGGAAACATCTCACCTGGCGGGCTGTGGCA
Organism: Girardinichthys multiradiatus; assembly: GCF_021462225.1. NCBI lineage: Eukaryota > Metazoa > Chordata > Actinopteri > Cyprinodontiformes > Goodeidae > Girardinichthys > Girardinichthys multiradiatus. The sequence goes on from NC_061804.1 coordinate 923,392, forward strand.
GAACTACCAGTTCTTCCTGCCACTGCCACAAACTGTCGGTCCTGCTGCAATTCAATCAATTTCTCAGCACGTTTGCAATGTAATGCACTGCAGACGTGCACAGCGCCCCCTACCGAACAAGATGGGTAGCTCAGTCAGCAGGGAGCTGAGGAAGAGCGGCTGCTGACGTCACTCTTCTGCACCCGCAGCTCGGAATGTTTTTTCATTTTCTAGTTCTGGGCAGAACTTTAAGGGCAGACCACGAAAATGAAAAAGCAATTTCTGCTTTATTTTCTTTTTGATTATGGAATAAAATGTGAAGTCATGAAGAAGAAAATGCTAATAGGATGATTGATTACTAATTTCATTTATGGGTCAAATAACGCAGCCACATTCTTAAAATGAAAAAGCATTTCTGGAAATGCTTTTTCATTTGAAATATGGTAACAATTTGCTGCCATAGGATCAGTGCTTCTTTGTTCTCTTTGTGTCTCTGCTCTGTTCTCTCAAACCTCCAGTCGGTCGTGGCAGATGGCCGCTCACACTGAGCCTGGTTCTGGTTCTGCTGGAGGTTTCTTCCTGTTAAAAGGGAGTTTTTCCTCTCCACTGTCGCTACATGCATGCTCAGTATGAGGGATTGCTGCAAAGTCAACACCAGTGACTGTCCACTGTCTCTACATGCTCATCCAGGAGGAGTGAATGCTGCAAGTCACTGACTGGATGCAATCTGCTGGGTTTCCTTAGATAGAAAAACTTTTTGTCCAATTTGAATAAATAACTGAATCTGACTGAACTGTTCAATGATTACGATTAATTGGAATGTATGAACCTGACTGTTGTGAAGAACCTTGAGACGACATGTGTTGTGAATTGGTGCTATATAAATAAACTGAATTGAATTGTTTTAAGATGTGTGGATGCAGATCCGACTTTTTAAATGGAAGTGAGGCAGAGGAGCAGCAGGCCTTCATCACTTAGACACTGATAGCAGCAATTACTCTACAAAGAGACTGGGAGCGTTTCCTCTGAAGTCTCAATCAGACACACAGACGGACCGAACATTTTGTTCTGGTTCCTCTTTTTATTTCAAACCTGATGGAAGAACTGGGTTTTAAAGCAGAACTTTCGCTGATTCTGGTGTCTGAGGTCCACTACTGATGGTTTAAACCTTTGAATCTCAGTGGTTTTGTTATGCTGAACAGAAACCGTTCCAGTTTCCAAACTTCTTGCTGCACGCAGAAGAAACATCGACAAACATTTTGGGCCACAAAAAGTAGAAGAACTAGGAGGCAGATCTCCAGCAGGTTCTCTAGATGCTGCAATTAATATTAATTAATATATTTTGGGAAAAAAAGACAACTCTTCAAGCAAGATGGTTTCTGTTTGAACAAGCCGGGAGCCAGACGTCTCACATCTAATCTCTTCCACCAGCAGCCTCAACCTTCAGCAAAGAACATGGAGTATCAACAACAATGATAACGCTGCCACCAACAGTTCCAGCAGAGATAGAGATAACCAGGCAGTTGGCTGAGAGAGAGAGGTCATCACAAAAGGTCTCCCCACCAAATTCCACAGGAGAAGTGGACCCCCTCAAACCCCCCGCACCCCAGAGCCCGATCCAGAGCGCGCAGAACTCTACCATGTCTCCACTGAGCCCAATTCTTGCTTTCCTAGATTTCACTGACAACATGAAGATTGGGACCCAAATGACTCTGACATCTTCTCCATTCAATACCCCGTGTGGCCCAGGCCCTAAAAACAGCAATTATCAAACCTCTATTGAAAAAGAGCAACTTGGACAAGCTGCTACTACAGAACTACAATCCTATATCAAACCTCCTCTTCATCAGTAAGATTATTGAAAAAACTGTGTTTCAACAGTTAAACAACTTCCTAACAACGACCAACTGCTTCATGTCTTCCAGTCAGGCTTCCTGCTCACCACAGTACAGAGACTGCTCTTGTCAAGGTGTTCAATGACATCCGTATAAATGCAGATTGTGGAAGAACCACAGTACTGGTATTATTGGACCTTAGTGCAGCATTCGACATTGTTGATCACTCCATTTTATTAGAGCACCTGGAAAACTGGGTCGGTCTTTCTGGTACAGCACTCAACTAGTTTAAATCCTACTTGAAGGACAGGGACCATTTTGTGTCAGTAGGTAACTTTACATCAGAGACACAAAAATCACATGTGGCGTTCCCCAAGGGTCCATCTTAGGGCCCCTCCTATTCAATATCTACATGCTCCCCCTAACTCAGATTTTAATAAACAACAACGTAAGTTATCATAACTATGCAGACGACACACAGCTATACGTTACGATGTCACCAGGTGACCATGAACCCATTCAAGCGCTGGGTAAATGTTTAGAAGAAATCAGTGCATGGATGGGCCAGAATCTTCTTCAGCTGAATCAAAACAAAACTGAAGTAATAATCTTTGGACCAAAGGAAGAGCGTTTAAAAGTTAGCACACAGCTTCAGTTAATACAGCTAGAAACCACCAGTCAGGCTGGAAACCTGGGTGTAGTGATGGACTCAGACCTGAACCTTCAGAGGAACATAAAGACAGTAACAAGGTTGACCTTCTATCACCTAAAGAACATCTCCAGGATTAAAGGACTAATGTCTCAGCAGGACCTTGAAAAACTAATTCATGCGTTCATCTTTAGTAGAATTGATTACTGCAACGGTGTCTTCACAGGTCTGCCTAAAAAGTGGATCAGACAGCTGTAGTTGATCCAGAACGCTGCTGCCCACGTCCTCACTAGAACTAAGAAAGTGGAGCACATCAGCCCGGTTCTAAAGTCCCTACACTGGTTCCCTGTAGCTCAGAGAATAGACTTTAAAATACTTCTGTTAGTCTATAAATCACTGAATGGCTTAGCACCAAAATACATTACAGACTTGTTGTCAGTGGATCAACCACCCAGACCTCTCAGGTCTTCTGGCTCAAATCTACTCTGCAGAACCAGAACCAGAACCAAACATGGAGAAGCAGCTTTTAGTTCTTATGCTCCACTAATCTGGAATAAACTCCCAGAAAACTGGAAAAGCGCTGAAACCCTAAATTGCTTTAAATCAAGATTCAAAACTTATTTGTTTAGAACGGCCTTTGACTGGGCCATCTAAACATTATTAGTTAAAATTTTCAGTCCAACTTTATTTCATTTTCTTATATATCAATTTATCATTAATTTTTCATTTTTTATCTTTTATTATCATTATCATTTTAATTATTAACTTTTATTCTCTTTATTTGTGTTTGTTGGTTATTTAGCTTCCCTTATGCCACTGTAATGTACTTTTCCTATTATGTCTTTCTCTTTTTCACATACAGCACTTGGAATTATCTTGCTACTGAAATGTGCTTTATAAATAAACTTGCCTTGCAAAGAAAATAAGAGCAGGAAGGTTCCATTGAGAACATCCAGGACTTCCTGTATCTAACGCAGCATTACAAAGACTCATGTTTAGACTCATACTCGTCGTCTTCCGCTTTATCCGGGACCGGATCGCGGGGGCAGCAGACTCAGCAGAGACGCCCAGATGTCCCTCTCTCCAGACACCTCCTCCAGCTCCTCCAGGGGGAGCCCAAGGCGTTCCCAGGCCAGCCGAGAGACATAGTCCCTCCAGCGTGTCCTGGGCCGTCCCCTGGGCCTCCTCCCGGTGGGACGTGCCTGCAACACCTCCCGAGGAAGGCGTCCAGGAGGCATCCGGTATAGATGCCCGAGCCACCTCAACTGGCTCCTCTCGATGTGGAGGAGCAGCAGCTCTACTCCGAGCTCCTCACCCTATCTCTAAGGGAGTGCCCGGCCACCCTACGGAGGAAGCTCATTTCAGCCGCTTGTATCCGGGATCTCGTTCTTTCGGTCATGACCCAAAGTTCATGGCCATAGGTGAGGGTAGGAACGTAGACCGACCGGTAAATCGAGAGCTTTGCTTTTCGGCTCAGCTCTCTCTTCAACACAACGGACCGGCACAGCGCCCCCATTACTGTGGCAGCTGCACCGATCCGTCTGTCGATCTCCTGCTCCATTCTTCCCTCACTCGTGAACAAGACCCCGAGATACTTAAACTCCTCCACTTGAGGCAGGAACTCCCCTCCAACCTGAAGAGGACAAGCCACCCTTTTCCGGTCGAGAACCATGGCCTCGGACTTGGAGGAGCTGATCTTCATCCCAGCCGCTTCACACTCAGCTGCGAACCGCCCCAGTGCATGCTGTAGGTCTTGGCTAGAGGGGGCCAGCAGGACCACGTCATCTGCAAAAAGAAGAGACGAAATCCTCTGGTCCCCAAACCAGACCCCCTCCGGCCCTTGGCTGCACCTAGAAATCCTGTCCATAAAAGTTATGAACAGGACCGGTGACAAAGGGCAGCCCTGCTGGAGTCCAACATGCACCGGGAACAGGTCCGACTTAGTGCCGGCAATGCGGACCAAACTCCTGCTCCGCTTGTACAGGGACCGGATGGCCCCTAATAAAGGGCCCCCGATTTCATACTCCTGGAGCACCCCCCACAGGGCATCACGAGGGACACAGTCGAATGCTTTCTCCAGGTCCACAAAACACATGTGGACCGGTTGGGCAAACTCCCATGAACCCTTGAGTACCCTGTAGAGGGTATAGAGCTGGTCCAGTGATCCACGGCCGGGACGAAAACCACACTGCTCCTCCAGAAGCCGAGGTTCGACTATCGGTCGGACTCTCCTCTCCAATACCCTGGCGTAGGCCTTACCAGGGAGGCTGAGGAGTGTGATCCTCCTGTAGTTGGAACAGACCCTCCGGTCATCCTTCTTATGAAGGGGGACCACCACCCCAGTCTGCCAGTCCAGAGGCACTGTCCCCGACCGCCACGCAATGTTGAAGAGGCGTGTCAACCATGACAGCCCTACAACATCCAGAGACTTGAGGTACTCAGGGCGGATCTCATCCACCCCTGAAGCCCTGCCACCGCGGAGCTTTTTAACCACCTCGGTGACTTCAGCCTGGGTGATGAAGGAGTCCAACCCCGAGTCCCCAGCCTCTGCTTCCACCAGGGAATGCGTGATGGCAGGATTGAGGAGATCCTCGAAGTACTCCTTCCACTGCCCGATAATGTCCCCAGTCGAGGTCAGCAGCCTCTCACCCCCACTGTAAACAGTGTTGGCGAAGCACTGCTTCCCCCTCCTGAGGCGCCGGACGGTTTGCCAGAATCACTTTGAGGCCAACTGGTAGTCCTTCTCCATGTTTAGACTTCTATTACTATTATTATTATCTATATTATCTTCATTATGAACGCCTTCACCATCTTCCACAACTACAGGCACATTATCCTGTTATAAGGACATCTGATTCTAGGTGATAAATGTCCCCTTTGTTACCAATCATTGACTTCTGGTGTTTCACACCTGGTTTGATTCTAAGTGGTCCTGATTTTTTGGCGTTGGCACGTTGGTAACTAATATTTTGGTTGAGAAGGAATTGAGTTTAAAATAAGATCAGTTCAAACAGGCACTAAGGGCAGCCCTGGGTCCTAAGCATCAGTATTGGGAACGTATGTAGTTCAGTAGATCATCACAGCCACTAGTGTGAAGCACGGCAGACCTACATCTGCCTGTTATTTGTATTTTCAGACAACAGAAACTAAAAAAAGACTATTTTAAAACCAATGCATGCATCGACGTCTCCATTGTTCTGATTGTGCAACTCACGGGTCGTCTCACTGATAGACAGCCATCTCCACACAGAGTGGGAACTTCTTATTAACATCCTACTGTGGCCTTCATCAGACTCTTGACCTGGATGCTCACCTGACCTTTGAACTACTGACAGAAAAAACTCACTCACTGTTCCTGACACCATTTCTCTGGATTCTCACAGTTTTCAGCCTAAATGCAAAAATAATGAAGAATGTCACTAAAATAAGAGACTAGTGATGATTGAATTATGTCTGTGTGAAAACATGTTTGATAAAAGCATCAATTAAAGGTTCAGTCACCTAAAACCATGAAGCAGAAAGAGAAGAACCTGCACTCGGATCAGCTCTCAACTCCATCCTCCTGCTCGGGTCAGGAGGATGGACTCAGCTTTCAGTCGAGTCCACTTCAACTTTAATGTGTCTGAGTAACAGAACCAGAAACTACAGAATAAAACAGGAAGTAACCAGAATGTCAGTTTTCTGCTACTGGGTCGGTCAGTGAACGCCTCATCAATAATATTTATTCCTGACAGAAATCGTCCCATAAGCTTAGACATGGTGTTCCTGAGGGCGGAGAACCGAACCCGGGTCCGAATCTTCTTCATAAACACCTGAGCTCCGACCGACATCTGAATCTGGTTCTTTCATTTCACAAAAACCTGCTCAGATTCTGTTTCTGGATCAGAACCGACTGCATCCGAACTACTGCTTTGTTTTGATTCAGACGGAATCCCGTGACGTCATCCGGCACGCGCGCATGCACAGGGAAGTCGCGAGCGAAGTGAGCGGTGTTTCCGCTTTGGTCCCGGTTCTGGAGCCGGTGTAGGTCTTACCTTGCAGGGAAATGGCAGCGTGGATGCCACCTTCTCCATGGCCAGGTTCCGGATGCTGGGACTCAGCGGGCCGCGGCAGGTGGGACAGCAGCTCAGCTTCTGGCGGCACTGGTTGCAGACCAGGTGACCCGCCTGGCACTGCAGGATGGGCGGCAGGACGTAGTCGAAACACACCGGGCACTCAAACAGAGCCGTCAGCTCCGGGGGATGCCCGGGAAGACTCGCGGCAGGGGGTAGGGACCCGGCCGTGGATGGAGCGACAGAACCCGACCCGGTGACGGTGCCCACACCGGCCGCAGCTGCCGCTGCTGCGGCCGCGGTGGCGGCGACTCCGGTGCCTCCGTGCTTTCCCCCGCCTGCTTTACCGGCTCCCGGTCCTCCACCGCTGGCTGAGGACGGACGGCTCATGGCTTTCTGCAGAGGTCCAGTCCAGTCAGAGGCCCAGCAGGCGGTACCGTCATTTACTATTTACGACCGGACGTCCCTCCGGGCCGCGGAGACACAACATGGCGGCGGCTAGTTTGTATTAGTTTGCAATCTGATCTGCGCGCTGCCATTGGCTGGTTCAGGATGAAGTGACAGACCGCTCAGCCAATCAGAGACGGGAGGCGTGTCCTTACATAATATTCCGAAGTTAAGGAACTAACAGAAAATACGTCATTTACTCAGATATTTTATCAATAAAATATGACTTATCTTCCCTTAAAACATTTTATTTGTTAAAAATGAAAAGTTACATTTTATTTCTAATTCATATAAAACAATTATTCCTTTTTGTATTTGAACATCAAGGTATTTATACTCCTCCACCTTCTCCCATGATGAAAATAGTGTTGGACCTATTCCGATTTCTCCTCAAATCTACAATCATCTCTTTCATTTTGTTCACATTAAATACATTTTTTCCAGACCACAGATCCTCCCCACGACTATAACAGGACACTAACACGTAATTTCAGAATAAAAGAGTTTACAGAGTTCACAAAACAACCTGTGACCTTTAATCTGCTAAAAGCCCCAGGTGGGACATAACGGTAACTGAAAAGCTACACTTAATAATAATACTGAATTTAAATCCAGACCAACGTGATCCAGCTGCTGTAAAACTGCTGCAGCTCAGCTGTGTTTTAGAACATCATGGAAATCAAACATGTCTATGATGGAAATATGAAGATATCTTCAAATTGTTGGCTTAACTCAAAGACTCTAGCGCCACCTGCTGGACATTCAGCTGACATCACACCCTCCATCCTTTCCTGTTGAGCGGGAACTGAATTAAACTCTTCACGTTTTGGTGATTCTGAACAGATGCTGTTAGAACAATCTGGAAGGCTTGATAATTTAATCTAAAATATGAATGTAACAGAGAAAGAGCTGCTTCTGTCAGAGTTTGTTGCAGTCAGAGTTCATCTGACAGAGGAGGTTTAAATCCTGCTGCTCCTCATGAAGCTTCCAGACTGCTGAGTTGTTTCAGACCCATTCTTGGTTTTATTCTCTGTCTTAATTGGGGTAGCTGCTGTGGAGGGAAGGCTGGACATCGACACTGAATTCAGTCTGACTGTAAAGGCAGGAGGTATCATCCATCATCTGGTTCTGGTTAGTGTGGTTTTATATTTCCAAAGCTACAACATGACACCAACATGCTGTCTTGGTGTGATGAGTAAGGAAAGTTTCCAGTCTAGAATTTGGGCAAAGAAAATTCCAGAAACACTTGTCTCAGTGCATTTTTCCCAACTATCTGATGTTCATACTTCTTCTCCCAACTGTGATGTTTATTCTGGTAATGATACCAGTCCAGGATGAATTCCAGGTGCAGTCCCCCAGCGTGAGGTGACCAACGGTAAGGGATCATCTCTGTCCCGTTTTTGGTTTCCTAAATTCTCCAACTGTCTCTGTTGGAGAAGGACCAGGGCCCTCATGTGCTAAAGAGTCTCCAGCTTTCATACTAAAGGTTTGCCGTAGGAAGAAATTCTGAAAAATCAGATGTAGAAACTGTGCGCAGAAACGTCACCGCACACGTAGCCTGCAGGTGGCGCTGGAACCGCCTTGTCCCCGCCCATAAATACATCTGCAAAGTAAAATAAATAGCCGGAAGTCCCCCACCACGTGTCCAAGTAACCATGAGAGGAGATTCACTGAATATGAAATACAGATCTCAGTGTCCGAGATGATCTGTCAGTCTTTCCCCCGGTATTATTGATACATTTTAAAAAGTGAGAGGCAGAAGGTTAAATGCCGTTAACACGGTAGGAGCTGAATTACAAACTATAGCCAGAATAAAACGTATTTAGCAATTTAGGCTATGTGTCAAATCCAACTTCTGCTTTGAGCTCAATTATAGTTCAGTTATTTCTATCACTCAGACGATGTGAAGTACTTTAAACCTTTAAAACCATTCAGGACAGACAAAAAACATCACATTAGAAGCTGCCATCACGCACCAAACCTGCTTGAAGTTTGTTCCCAACACAACTATTATAATTAGAATAATTATAATTATTATTATAGTAGAAAGTAACCATGAGCTGAGGAGGCCAACGAGCCATTGCTTTCATGGGACACATTAGCGCTTTAAAGATAGGTTATCATATACTGAATGAAGATGCTTTCTATTCACACAAAAAAAAATAGTCATTTACAGATGGTGTCCTTGAAGCAGTCCATAGCTCTGACTGCATTTAGAAACCGGCTAATTGCTGCAAATTGCAATATAATGTTTAACATTTTAGCCACCGTTTAGGGGAACTTTCTATATCTGAGCAACATCAGGATGAGGCCGGTTCCTCCTGGTTTCCCTCTGGACCACTGAGCCCAGCTCCATGCAGAGCTCCAAGATGATTGGTGATGTCCTCCAGCTGAACCAAAGCTGCCATCGTTCCACAGTGAGGAGCAACTTTAGCAGCTATTTATGGACATGTGTGATTGTCTCCAGCTGGTCCACCTTAGGAATCATCAAACCTGACTTGTTAGGAGTTAATCTGCTGATCCGACACCGTTTTCTTCTCAGTAAGAATGAAAGTGTCCCTTAGATGTTTCTCATGCATTTTCTGCTCCTCATCGCTCAGACTGATGAGCATTTCCATCTACAGGTGACAGAAACAGAGGAGGTTTCACAGTTTCCATCCGACTGAGGTTGTTTCCATCATTTTCTGAGGTGTGTGACGTTATTGAGGCTGAATGTGATTCAGTTTAAACCATAACATCTCAAAGTCATGAAGAAACATCAGGTTTGATGCTCCATGAATTAAAATGGATGGAGTCATATTTCAGACAGTGAGGTTTAGTTCCCTGTAGTTTATTATTGTCGATTGAAGAAGTTTGTGTGGCTAACACTCATTTTCACGGCAGGATTTACGCACAATTTCACACAACGTTCATTTTAGTACATGCCGAGTTGTGCATAAAACAACCTGGCAAAAACATGTAGATTCTGGTGCGTAAGTTGGCTTCGTACATGAGGCTCCTGGACTTCAAGCAGGCCAGTCCAGCAGCTGCACCCTACACCTCCTTATCCATTCTGTGGTTCTCCATCTTCTTGATGGAGCATGGATGGGCATCCCTGGAGTAGATGTGGTCCTCAAGTCAGCAGATGTTGCTTTAGAATCTCTACTGAAGTTTTCTGCACCAATGCTGCCCCACAGGAGAGGAAATGATCCAAGCCCATAGCATGATACAACCTCCTACCACCACTGAGCCTGGCTGCAGGGACTGGTTGCTGACAACAGGCTGGATTCTTAGTTTCCACCAAACATCTGGAGAACTGATCCATGTTAACACCATGTGATGGTCCGTCCCAGAAGCCTCTGAGGTCATCATCAAGCTGGGCCAAGCTTGTGTTTCAATGCAGAAAGCTTCAATCTTCCTATCACATTTTAACATCCTACCACAGCAACATTAAACTGATGCATTTAAACATCTCCAGACTTTTCTTTGGATTGGTTTGATAATTTCCAGAGCAAGCTCAGCCCCCATCGCTGCATTAGGGACATGTTTTCTCTGTTGATAATTCTGCTGCAGGACATTGAAGGTTGAACATCATCTGCTGCACCAGACAGGGTTTGGTCTGGATGTCATAGAGCTGCAGGGTGATGAATGAACCTGCTACTGGACCCAGTATCAGAGACCCTGCCAAGCTTTGGCTCTATAACTGGGTTCTTTTGTCTGGCTCAGCCCAGGTAGGCCTATGGCCCACCCAGGAGGTGTTTGTGGAGAGCAGAGATCCGGCTCAATAAACCTTCAGATGACTTTCATTCACTCAGCAGAAGCTGGTCTGGACCTTTGGTGCATTGTGTTTCTGCAGCTTTCAGAATAAAAGCTGCTGTTAGGTCAATAAAAGTTGGTTCAGTAAGAAGTTCTGAAGATAAATGTTCTAAAGAACATTTTGAGGCATAACATATCTGGGAGCAGCACAACCTTTTGTGTTAGTGTCCAGCATGTCAAACAAAATATTAAGACATTCTGGACCAGCACATTTGGTCCAGTATGACCAGAACACGAAGCAGGAATGTTTGTTCCACATTTAATGATCAGATAAAGGAGGAACATGAAATCCCTTTAAGGAGATGAGAGACTTTTGTTTAAATCGTGACTCTGTGACTTCATCTCCTCTGTTCCTGTCGGCTAATTTATTTCCTGTTAATCCTCTAATCTCCTCCTAATTACTCATCGTCGCTGTTTCATTCCAGTTTTTATAGCAGCTGTCTAACTGCAGGACAATATTCCCTGGTGAGGATGTCTCTTTCCTGACTGGTTATCTCATCAGACAGGAATAACGTGACATGAAGGCTCGCCTCGTCCTCTCGGAGTCATCCAGCAGTTTTATTGCTGATCAGCGTTAAAAAGGAAAGGTTTCTCTAAGGTATGAAACCTCGTTTGATAAAAATCTCTTCTGAACATGGTTATCCTCAGATGTGCTGCCTAAATAAGGACTGCTGCCCTCAGTCAGGACTATCAGGAATACTTCTTCCTTCCTTTGATCCAGACGTTCTTGAAATATTTGAAAATGGTTCTGATCTGCATTCCTCCGGGCTTCTTGGAGGTCTCCAGGTGTTTTTCTGCAGCACTATATTCCACTGAATCTTGCTAAATCATTTAAAGCAGAGCAGAACCCAGAACCCAGAACCCATGCTCGACAGGAGCTTCAGTGATTGTGCTGAAAGGGTGCTGGCCAGAATGAAGCTCCTGCTCAAAGTTGCATCTGCTCTGTGGACAAGCTAAATGCCTTTTGGAGGTCAAGCTGAGGCTTTAACACCTAATAACACAGTACTAACTGCCAGGCAAGGTGGCGGTAGTATCATACTGTGGGGCAGTTCTTCAGCCAGTGGTGCTGGTGCATTGCACTAAGCTGTTGGACAATGACCTCCATATTTCTTAACTTGACCTCAGATTAACAGCTGGCTAGTTGAAGGGTGGACAGACTAGGGTGGATTGGTGCTGTAGACAGTCTGAATGGGGTGGGTTACCAGTTCTACAGGGGTGTATGTATATTTTTGAGTCAGTGAGGATGAGAAAAAATGCTCGAATTCAAACTTGCTCCTGTTTTAAAATGGTTGCAGATGGATGATGTATAATCCAACATCTGACCTGAGCTGAACTGAGCATGCTCAGAGATTTCTCACATCTGACAGGAAATCAGGTGAAAAGTGAACGACTGTCTGCATCTGCATGTTTAGTTTCTTTACCTGAATCAAAATGAAATTGTCTCCTGCTTTATTGGCTGAGTCAGCTGTCATGAACAGAACCAGAGTTAATGTTCAGTGGACCTGTGTTTGGGTTCTGTCCCGCAGAGTGAGCGCTCCTGTCCGCAGCTTTAATCTGCAACAATCTGTGGCTGTTTGGAGTTTTCTCCTAACATGGTGTTCAGCCTGAGGCACTAATGACCCCTCATACATCAGAGACCACTGCACCACAGCACACACTCAGACCCTCATCTCCATCAGCTCCCTCCCTCTCGTGCTGCTCCATCTTCTCTGCACGGCTGAGCTCAGACTGCACAGCAGGAATCATCTCCTGCTCATCGGATCAGTAAGAGGATGGAGCTCCACTGCCGAACGCCGGCCGTCCTGCTGCTTCTCCTGGTACCAGGTAAACCCGTTTTAAATCTGGAATTACATCAGCAGTCAGACTGGATCTTTACCTGAACAGAAACATAAAGTTCTGCAGGTTTATGCTCAGAGATAGAGAGTTAAAGATCAATGTAAAGATCGAACTGTATCATCTATGAATTCTTTGGAGCTTCTGGATGGAAGATCTTCTCATAGATTGTTCTGAAAGCAAAGAGCCTTGTTAGCTTTGATTGTGTTGAGTATTTTATTAAAAGAAAGTTGATAAAAATGTTGTAAAATGTGATGCAGAAACAAGGCATCAAGGAAGGAAGTGATGTTTATTTAAATGCCTTCATTTCTTCATTGGTCACATCTGCTGCAGTTTCTCAGTAAGAAGCCCTCAGGTGACCCAAAGGAACTGATCAGAACCTGTCTGTGGCATAAAGTCAAGAGAACAAAAACAAGTTCATGTCTCTGAGGTCAAGAAACAAACAAGATGTTCGGGAGTCGAGATCCCCTCCAACTAAATCAGGTTCTGACTTAAATCCTGAAGATGAGATGTTTGACGTGTTCCTCGCCTGATAACTAAAATAACTTTTCCAGAATAACAAGCTGAGCAAACATCTTCCTGCTGCAGACCAAAGCTCAGGCTCAAACTGACAAACTCAGCATCAGACCCATCTGTTTGACCTCAGTGAGATGTTCCACCTGCAGCAGAACCTGAAACTGTGTGTGGGTCCTCTGTATTCAGAACCTGATCTCTCACAGTGGTTTTGGTTCTTCTGCTAATCTCCAGTGATCAGAGCTTGTAGAGGAATTTAGGTGGTTGAATAAACTGAACATTTATTCCAGTTTTTATTGGCTGCTTTGTTTGATCCTCAGAGAGGTTTATATCATCTGTGGTTCTGGTTCTGGTTCACTAGTCTTCTGCCTCTGGACCAGAATAATACAAACATCAGAGCTTCATGATGTGTAATGTGATTTTACTGACAGAGCTTAGTGCTTGGGGTTTGGAGCAGGATCATCAGGATGTGACTGATAGTTGGACGGGTTCTGCTCCAAATGGACAGAACTGAGCCTCACGGATCAATTAATGATGAACAAGATAAAGCTGCTCCTGGATGTTCTGAGTTCATCAGAAACCTTCTGTAGAGCTGCACATGGGTCATGTGATCAGCCGGTTCTGTTTGTCTTCTTATGAAGGTTTAATGTGGAGAGATGGCGACTTAATTCACAGACTTCAGATTCAACTTAGACTTGACTTGGACTCGTGGTCTGAGACTCGAGTCTTAGTCCTAGTTTTTATTTCCTGTAATGAAGAGTGAAAGGAAACCGGTCTGTGAGCTCCAGATTGTTTTACTGTGAAAGGATGAGCTTGGTTATTAGCCTGTGATGTTGGTGAATTATTATGGGATGTTAATGGCTTATAACAAGCTGTTCATGTTAGCTGTAGCTTCATAATAATGACCACATGAACATCTCCCCAACTGAAAGCTGAAATAAATTACTTTGGATCATTTAGGAACAAAATAACCATTTAGAGGAACATCTAAAGAAGGTGAGGACAATATGATAAACAGCTGCTAATGTCGTTACTACAAAGAAGCAGAAACTCAACATTAACAGGTTTAAATCTCTTTTATCTTAGAGCATAAATGTCTGTTTATATTTCTATTGGGGTAAATATTACATTCATCAATTTTCATAATAATTTATAAATGAACTGATTATCAATTATTATCATAATTAAATGACATGTTTAGTCAAATAACTTGTTTAACATTTAGGACTCGACTTTGGCTGACAGTGGAAAGACTTCAGAGTTATTTGTGACTTGGAAAGCAGAGCCTTTCCTCCTCTGTGGGCCGCTGGAGGCTTTGGTTCAGTTGAATCACAAGAGCATATCAGTATCAGACCACTACATAAGGAAAAGCCTGTGAGAAGATCAGAAATGATCCAGAAATTTCCTCACAGATTGATGTTTGTCCTCAGCACCTCACTGAGACACTTTGGGTTGGACCTCCCATTCATTGGTCATGGAGAGCAGAACATGGTGTCAGCTTAGTAGAAACAGTTTATAAGCCCCGACCTTCCCACAGATGGAAACTCTAACATGAACTGGACTCGGTATAAACCTGACCTGTTCAAATTTAATGCTGCTGTAGAAAGAAAGAAGTAACTAAAAATCTCCTTAAACCTAAATCTTGTGGATTTTATTCTAATTTATCACTTGGACTGAATAGTTTCTATTTACTGCAGCAGAACCTGAACCCATTCTTCTGGACATGATGTTTGACAAACAGCCATTATGAGCCTGAACCGAGCTGAGCTGTATCCAGTTTGTGTTCTGACAGATCCGTGTGTGTCCAAACCCTGTCCTCATTCAGAGCCTCCTCTCCTCATGTGTTGAGGAATATTTTATGTTTTTCTGAACGTCGTTAAGCTCCTTGGTTTCCTTTCTACTGCATGTTGAAGCTCTGACTTTGTGTTTGTCAGCAGCTGCTTGGTTTCTCTTCTGCAGATCAGATAAAATAGTTTGTTGTGTTTCTCACAGATCCAAAAGTTGCACCTCAGAGGTTTTTAAAGAAGTCAGAATTTCACAATCCAGCAGAAATCTAATGGAATCTCAGCAACTTCTTATAAACTTAGAACCATTAGATATCTGCTTCAACTGCTGTTAGAGATCCATCTATCTCCCAGTGGGATGTACCTGGAAAGCCTCTATAGGTAGTGTCCAGGAAGGATCCTGATAGGCTCAACCTCCTCCGCTTGATGTGGAGGAGCAGCAGCTCCTCTCAGAGCTCCACCAGATGGTGGGACTCCTCCATCTCTAAAGCAGAGGAAGCTCATTTCAGCATCATCCATATCTCAGAATCAGAATCAGCTTTATTGCCAAATTCGTACAAACAAACAAGGAATTTGACTCTGGTACACTTTGCTCTCTGGATTATTTTTTTTGTTTAATGCGTTATAAGATATGTTCTGCATATATCTTTATGTCCTTAAATATACAAATATATATCTAATAAAAAGGTGCATTTGCAACATCTGTATGCTGTTGTTCTGTACTTTATTAAATGTTCATCAGAGAAACATCCTGGAGGAAGAAACTGTCTCTATGGCGGCTGGTTTTAGTGAACAGTGCTCTGTAGCGCCACCTGAAGGTAAAACTCTGAACATTTTATGTGCAGGGTGTGTGGGGTCTGCAGAGATTTTAGCAGCTCCTTTCTTGACCCTTGACCTGTATAAGTCCTGGATGGAGGGAAGGTCAGCTCTGATTATTCTCTCTGCAGTCCTGATTATTCGTTGCAGTCTGGACCTGTCCTGTTTGGTGGATGATCCAAACCACACTGAGATGGATGAAGACAGGACAGACTGAATGATGGCAGTGGAGAAGATGACCAGCAGCTCCTGAGGAAGGTTGAACTTCTTGAGTTGCCTCAGGAAGTACAGTCTCTGCTGGACCTTCTTCAGAACAGTGTCTATGTGTGAAGACCATCTCAGGTCCTCAGAGATGGTGGTTCCTAAGAACCTGAAGTGGTCCACGGCCGATACAGTGTTGGTGAGGATGGTGAGGGGGGTGGTGTTCTCCAAAAGTCCACCACCATTTCCACAGTCTTGAGTGGGTTCAGTTCAAGGTAGTTCTGACTGCACCAGTGGACCAGCCGATCCACCTGCTGTCTGTATGCAGACTCATCACCGTCCTGGATCAGTCCAATGACAGTGGTGTCATCTGCAAACTTCAGGAGTTTCACGGACGAGTCCGATGAGGTGCAGTCATTTGTATACAGAGAGAAGAGGAGTGGGGAGAGAACACACCCCTGGGGGGCACCAGTACTTATTGATCTGGATCAGGAGAAGATGCTCCCCAGTCTCACCTGCTGCTGTCGGTCCGTCAGGAAGCTGTTGATCCACTGACAGGTGGAGGCTGGGACGTTGAGCTGGGTGAGCTTCTGGTGGAGGATGTCTGGTATGATGGTGTTGAAGGTGGAGCTGAAGTCTACAAACAGGATCCTGGCGTACGTCCCTGGATGGTCGAGGTGTTGCAGGATGAAGTGTAGACCTAAGTTAACAGCATCATCTGCTGACCTGTGAACTTGGTAAGCAAACTGGGGGGGGGGGACCCCCCTGCATCATGAGGTGAAGGTTAAGCTCTGATTACAGAACTTCACTTTCTAGCTCACCACCGCAGCCCATGGTAACATCCTATGATCTCCAGACAGTTTTAAAGAACACAGATTTAGAACAATGCAGCTCAAATATGAAATATTTTTCTGTGTGTGAATTTAAGTTTTATTTTAGTTCCCTGCATTAAGCAGAGATTTCTGCAGCCGCCCACATGGACGAGTGAAACACCTTCTGCAGGAACATCTCATGGTCAGATGAGACAAAGATTGGGATGAATAAGCGTGAGCCTGACCCCATGTGGATCAGAGAAAATTTCCTGTTATAATCCTTGTATCTGGATCAAACCGATCGGTTCAAATGCATCATTAAAAACCACATTTAATACAACGATGACGCTCTATCTGGTCCTGTGTGCTTAATAAAGTCACACAATGAAAAACCTGTTGGTCCCAACATCCAATAACTGGTGTTTTAAACCTAATGGAGGACTTTGGACCTGACACACTGAGTGACAGAACATGTATGGCACAGCATTCAGATCTAAACAGTCTCCTGTTGGGTTTTTGGATTCAGGTTCTGCAGGCAAACAGAGGAGGGAGGGGTTTGATCTGCAGTCAGTCTGCAGCAGAGGAGCATTGATGCTGCTGCAGCTGATGCTGCACACATAAAACCCATTTCTGACATGAAAATGGACCGGTGCAGAATCAGTAACTCACTTCATTTTCAAAGGTTTAGTTTTAAAGATGACTTCCTGGATTTTATTTTCTGTTGTGCATCAGAAGCAAAAATAATATTTTAGTGTATTTAACGAAAATCTGCCTCACCTGGACTGCAGGTCTGAAATATATCTGAACATCATTTAATAAGAATCCAACTTTAGACCAGACCAGACTCAGCATAGAACCTGTGTCCTCTAAAAGGTCCAGAATGTTCTGCAGCTGCCTGAGCCGGGTCGTTCATGAATTTCATTCCTGATTTATGAATCTACAGAGTTTCACTTCTTACTTATATGGTCACTAAACGTCTCTGAGCTGCAGTCATTTCTGAGGGCGAAGACAACTTTTGGACCTGATGGAGGATGGAAAATATTACAGAGACCTTCAGTGTCTAATTTATCATCTAAAGGTTTTCATGCAGCTCTCTGGTCTGGTTGCTGTTTCTGTGGAAGGGACACCTCTGCTGCAGCTTTACTTTGTATATAAATATTATGGAACAGTTCATTTATTCCAGATAGTCCATCACTAAGTGAAATAGTAATTCAACACAAACTGATGTTTTCAAGTCTTTATTTATGACTTCCAGCCAATGAAAACACTTCATTTAAGAATTAAAACATTTTAATGCAGAAACAACATGTTTAATATCTGCTGAAAGGTTGTTTTCAAAAGGTTCTTTTAATCTGACAATCTTACTGGATCTGACTGTATCAGATATATACATATTGTTCAAGTTGATCTATTTCTGTTGAATGTCTGTCCATCAGGTGCGTGACATTTCATCAGAATCATTACATTGCTCTTAATTGGACCAGTCCCTCTGCCAGAATAAAAGCACAATAAATGAAAATGGGTTTTTGGTTTCTGGCTTTGCATTCTCCATGTTCCCTCTTTTCATTCTGCTGCATCAAAATAACCACCAGTTATTTTTCTGCTCCACAATCTTCATAATGTAAGCAGCTCTGGTGTTTCTGAATGCCAGAGAATCAGGTGTCGTTCCCCTAAATGCATGATGCCTCCTTTACATGTTGAAGTATTCAGGAGCTCAACGTTTAGCCTGTTTCACAATCTGAAGGAAATGCACACTCGGGTTCCCACATTTAGCAACTGCCTCATAAATGTTCCCTTCAGCAAGAACCAAAGTTCCAAACCTTTCCACAGAACCAGAAGAGCCACTTCTCTCTTCATCCGCTTCATCATTAACTGGAGTAACAGGATTTAGAGGGATTATGAGTGTGTTGCTCTTTCAGACGTTTGGAGATTAAAAGTGGAGGTCATCAGCAGGTTAATTGGGAAGTGTGCAGCAGCAGGATGTGCTGATGATTAGACATGATTTAGAAGTCAGAAATCTCTCATCACAGATCAGTAAAGGACAAAATACCCAAATAAAATCTTCAATGTTTGACGCGGGTAATTTAATAAACATGGGAATGAGTTGGATTTAAGGATTTGTTTTAGGAAATGGAAATAATCTGGACCAATCCAGAATCTTTTCTCCGCAGGCTGTCTTTGTGCCCATGGACGCTTCGCCCAAAAGCTTCTGAACGACCTTTTTTCCAACTACACCAACGCTCTGCGGCCAGTGGAGGACACGGACCACATCATCAATGTAACACTGCAGATCACCCTGTCCCAGATCATCGACATGGTAACCAGACCTGCTGATGTCTGATCATGCTGTGTGGACTCTGAGGTCCTCATCTGTTTGGTCTCATCAGGATGAACGGAACCAGATCCTGACCACCTACCTGTGGGTCCGCCAGGTGTGGATGGATGCCTTCCTTATCTGGAGGAAGGAGGACTATGACGGCCTGGACACCATCCGGATCCCTAGCAGCTATGTTTGGAGGCCTGACATCGTCCTGTACAACAGGTAGATGAAGCGTCTTGTCAGAGGAACTCGTTTGTTCTCCAGGTTTTAATCTTGCTTCTCTTTCTGGTCTGCAGTGCAGACGATGAGTTCTCCAGCTCCATGGAGACCAACGTTGTCCTCCGTAATGATGGACAGGTGATGTGGGACCAACCGGCCATCACTAAGAGCTCCTGTTCTGTAGATGTGGCCTTCTTCCCTTTTGATGTGCAGGAATGTCACCTAACCTTCGGCTCCTGGACTCATAATGGTAACCAGATGGACCTTTTCAACGCCTTGGACAGCGCAGATCTGGCTGACTTTGTCCCCAATGTAGAGTGGGAGGTGAGAGGTGACCTTCTTAGCAGATTCTCCTTCGTGGATCAATTTTACTGATCTAAGACCTCTATCTGAGCAGGTTCTGGGCATGCCAGCTAAGAAGAACGTCATCCTGTATGGCTGCTGCTCAGACCCGTACCCAGACATCACCTTCACGCTCCACCTGAAGAGACGCGCCTCCTTCTACATCTTCAACCTTCTCATCCCCTGCATGATGATCTCCTTCCTAGCTCCGCTGGGCTTCTACCTGCCGGCAGACTCTGGAGAAAAGGTTTCTCTTGGTGTGACGGTGCTGCTGGCCCTCACGGTGTTCCAGCTGCTGGTGGCCGAGAGCATGCCACCGTCTGAGAGCGTCCCACTCATCGGTAAGTAGAACCTCTCTAATCACACTCTTTTCTTTCAAGTAGAACTTTGCCCAAATGAACATGTTATTTTTATATTTTATTGAGTCTTTGTGGGTTGATCTCCCTCAGTGTGAGGTGAAATGAAACTTATCAGTCGCTGAGGAAATGGTTCAGTCCAGCCTTCAGGGCATCTTCATCCCACTACAGACTGAATGAATGTTCAACTCTTCCTGAACTTGGACCAGAGTCCAGTTCAGATTTCCTTAGATATGGAGTGCTTGAATTTTTTATGGTTTTGGACCTCAGTAGAGACGTTCCAGCTGAACCTCATCATGATATGAGCCAGAACGAGTAAATTCTGGTATTTATTCAAATTATCCAACATAAAAGTATTAAGTTCTAACTAGTACTTTTATTTATCATTTGCAAAACATCTCATCTCTTCAAAAAAACTCAGAATTTAGTTCAGTTCAACTGAACTGACAACATTAATCCCGAAGGGAAACTAATCGGACTTTTCCTAACCAAGAGTTGTTGTAGATGGTGATGCTGCAGGCAGGAAGGATCTCCTCTAGAGGTCTGTGCTGTGAAGAGGAGGCTCAGGGTTGTCCATGATCATCTACATTTTATCCAAAATGAACAATCATCCCCAGAAGCTTCAGAACAGAGCAGACCACCGCATTTCAATTCAGTTCAGTTTCTATTTATTTCAATCACTAAAAATGTCTCCTCACGGCACTTTGCAGCAAAGCAAACAGATTCTGTTAATCAATCCAATCATCTAGACCCATTCAGCTGCAAACCTCTCTGCCCAGTTCTTGTGAAAATACAATGCTATCCAGGATCCAGTTATGGTTCCTATCTAGGAAATCCAAATGGATTGATCCAATCATTGCAGCGCTCCCTCCGTTCTCCTGTCTTTTGTTTTCCAAATGTCTATTTCAGACTGACTAGAAGAGTGTAGTTAAAGTTTTACAGCCTACATGTTGAAGCCCTTGACATAGAGAAGAGTCACTGATGGATGCAGATATTTATTTCTTCTTTTCGGAGCATCAGGATACCAGACATTTGACAGACAAAATTGAAAAAAGAAAAAACGCCCCCATCTCCTTCCGACGTGCTAATTATCTCCTAATTTATGGCAGGGTCCAAAGGTTACCAAACTAATTACAGCATATATAAATAAAATATAGAAATATATAAAAATGAATTTACAGATCTAGCTTAAGTATATTCTTACGGTTTTAAAAACAAAAACAATATTGGATACAACTTCTGACTTACAAGAGGTCATGAATGGCCACGACACTCTGGCCCATAATTCCTGTGTAACAAGAATTATATCTGCGCAAGTAGCCAATACAAAAGATACTAACATTAGAAGGCAGAAATCTGTAACAGCCTTCATTTCTCAGTTCAATTCAATTAAATACCAGCTTTTGCAGCAATGCATATAAAATTGATCCTTTCCTACATGCAGAGAATGAAAGTAAATCAGATCTTTGCTGCTGCATTTGTGTAAAACTTTAATTGTGAATATTTTCAGCATATATCATGTCTGCAGTGGAGTCCATTAAAACTGGTGGCAGCTGGGCTCAGCTGGAGATCACCCTGTAATGGGATAGTATCCAATGTACAGAAAAGTGATGCTAGAGCTTCATTTCTATGACCCACGAAGCAGCACCAGATATGGAATAAAGTTTCTTTAAGATGAGATGAACCTCCACAGTAACTTCTGTCTCCGTGAGGAAACATCACCCCCAGTCCTGAGAGTACAAAAGCTTTAGGTTGGAGATAAAATGAGCTCAGGAGTCAGTGATCTCTCAGCCTCTGGGTTTCAGAGCTGCCAACAGCTTTTGAAAAGAAAAATCAGGAATTTTCTTTACAAAAATTCTTTAAAAATAGAAAATGTATTAAAATCAGCTAAAAATGAGTGTGTCTCATCTGTGTAATCTAGTAGAATGATCTGATATTTTTGTGTCACTGGTTCTGAAGACATGAAAGCTATACATTTTTGTTTCTCAAGAGTTTTTAGTTGGGGAATGTATTGATGGCTCCTTAGCTAACCACCGTGAGGAGGAGGGAGCCGGCAGAGAGCTGCTACCTGAAGTCAGACTGCCTGCATCGGGTCCAGTGGGACGAAGAATTCACGGCTGAATTCATGGAGCTTGAATTTCCAATAATAACTTCACCGCGGTGGATTACAATCCTACAGACCAGTTAGCAGCCAGTGTGCTGAAAGCGCTTTGTGCTGACTTCCCTAAACAGTAAACTACATTTTGGGTCAGCCTGATTTAGGTCGATGGCTAATTGCTAGGCTAGTGAGCAGAAGCAACAGTTGAGCTGCTGGTGCTTCCAGCTACTGCTTATCACCTCGCTGTGTGATGGCAGCTGAGTTGAGGTGTGCAGCTTAAGTGTGTTGGCTAAGTTGGTGAGAGTGCTGCTGTAACACAGTAATTAAATCCGACCCTCATGGTTTCTTCAAACCCCACCCAACATCCGACCAATCATGTCTTTCACAAACTCTTCCCACAGCCAAGAAACTCTCGCTTAGCACCGCAGAGACCCCCTTCTCACTGCATCTGGGTTTCTCCCTCAGGTTCACACTGAGGAAGAGAAGCTATAGAACCATGGTCCGACACAGAGGTCACTGTGTCTTCTGTTCAGTTCAGTTTAATCCATCTCAGGGTGACACGGTGCATGATGCTGATCTGTTTGTTTTTCAACAGGAAAGTACTACATAGCCACCATGATGATGGTCACTGCATCCACAGCTCTCACCATCTTCATCATGAACATCCACCACTGTGGTCCTGAGGCCCGCCCTGTCCCAAAATGGGCCGAATGCTTCATCCTGAAATACCTGGCTAGGATCTGCTTCGTCAATGAGGTCAGAAAAAGCTGCCTTGGAGGGAGTTCATCCAAAAAACAACCGTTATCCCAGGAGGAGTCCGACAACCAGTCCTCCGGTGGAGGCAGAGGAGCAAACTGGGATGTTAATGGTGAAGCCTGGGAAGGGAGGGTGGACGAAGAGAGGATGGGGGAATCTGTGAGGATGGAGCAGGATGTGACTAAGCAGACCGTCTGGAAGGAGGATCTGTTTGTCACCATCGACCACTCTGAGGAGAAGGGAGCAGCTGGGAAGAAGGAGGAGGAAGAGGAGGAGTCAAAGAGCGATGGTGAGGGAAGAAGGGGAGCCTATGTTGAGGAGAAGAAAGGCGTTGGAGGTGCAATTGGGGAGAACCGAAGGGAATTCTTGGTGAGAACCAAATGTGTGTGCCAGCACCAGCGATTGCTCAAGAGTGTCGAGTACATCGCCAACTCGTACCAGGACCAGCGAATGGCCCAGGTCCTCATCGCAGAGTGGAGGAAGGTTGCCAAGGTGATGGATCGTTTCTTCATGTGGCTCTTCTTCATCATGTTCTTCTTTATGAGCATCCTGATCCTGGGAAAAGCTATCTGATGGATCTGTGTGAAACATCTGGAGGTAGCCACCATGACTTCATGAAGAAACAGCAAAGAGACACTAATAATTTCAAATGTAACTTTTTCTTCAGCAAGTTCATGTTTCTCACTTTTGCATTTGATAAACTTTGAAGTTTTCACAGCTTCATAAAACTTAAAGAAGTTGTTCTGCTTCCTGCTTCAACTGAAGAATCGTCTTTCTAACCAAACCTTGTTGATTAGATGTTTGAAGTCAAATAGAGCCAAACTAAAGACTTCAATACATCTACAGGAAGGAACCCGATCCCAGAACGTTCCTGAGATGATGTTTTTAGGAATGTGAAGAATTAATTCAGAGTAACTGAGTGAAACATTTAAAGCAATAATCTGTAAAAGTTTCACTTTATAAACTTAAAATAATGTTCAGGAAGACCAGGAAGCTCAAGCAGGCAGATGATAGTTGGGTGTGGTTCACTGAAGCTGAACCCAGGCCTCGCTGCAGAGGAACTCTGGGCTGTGAGAAGATTCAGATCTTCCTCCTAGTAACACAGCTCAGTGTAAAAAGCTCACATCAAGCAGAGTTTTTCCTTCTGTTGTGTTTATTATGTTTCTTCCGGTCTCTAAATCACAAACCTGTCACTGAAACAAACCACCAGTTCATCTGAAGATTTGTGTCTTTATTTAGGAACTAAAATCTTCTTAATTTTGGACCGGAGTTGGTTCTGATGGTTAATGATAATTCACCTAATATTTTGTCCACTTTATAAACCACCACACTGCATGAGTCAGTCACTGTTCACTAAACATAATAACTCATCTGTGGCTGTATCCATTACTATAATAAATAATCTTTATAATTATTCCCTTCTTGTCATGTTTTAATCCTTGACCCAAACACCAAGACCCAACCCGTAGGGTTCAGAACGGGTTTCCTGGAAGATCAGAGCAATGTGCCAGTGTTGTTCAGCAGCAGAGCAGGAATGAATCTGAACCTGAGCAGAACCGAGCTCCTGAAGCGCAGAACAGGGCCATGAGAAGCAGGCGAGTGGAGGCTGCTGCAGCTCCCCCTTGTGGATGACAGATGACACACATGTGAAAAAACAGATTGTTTAATCAAATTTGGTTTTATTTTATGTCACATTTAAATAATTCACATAAGATTTTAATATCAGACAAAGACTATCCATCTACACATAAATATACGGGTTTCAAATGATGATTTAATTTATTAACGAGATAAAAATCTATAAAGTTGAAAACTGCGGACATAAGTTTTAGATCCATCCAGCTTCCTTCACAATCGTCACTGTGGTGAAAAGACGAATCTTAATCTTCTTTTGTGCTTTTTAAAGAACCTGCTGTTCTGCTCTTTTGTCCCACACAGAAATGTTCTGCTTGTTTAAAACGTTGCAGAATTCGTTTGGTACCGAAAATCTTCAGCATGAATACAAACACAACCATTTTACTAGCCACATCCAGGCCCAATCACTGCCAGACCTGTAGAACCATGAAACCACTAAACAGAACCTGTCTGACTACACGAAGTAGGCTAAAAGAGCTCAAGAAGCAACACATCAGTCCCATTTTAAAGGAAATTTAAGAACAGATGAGAAACTAAGTCTGAAAGGGTTAAAAAGTCATCTCCATGGCTTTGGGACTCCAGAGAACCACAGTGAGAACCATTGTTTACACATGCAGAACGTATGGAACAGTGGAGAACCTTCCCAGGAGAGGCTGACCTTCCAAAGTTAATTCATCAACTCATCTAGGAGGTCACGGAAGAACCCAGAACAACACTAAAGCTTTACAGGTTAAGGTCAGAGGTCATGATTTAAGAATCAGAAAGAGACACTGGGCAAAAATGACCTACTTGGGAGAGTTCCAAGGCCAGAACCATTGCTGACCCAAAAGAGCACAAAGACCCATCTCAGATTTACAAAAACTCATCTTGATCTCCAAGACTTCTGGGAAAATATTCTGTTGACTGACGAGACAAGACTGGACCTCTGTGAAGGAGTGGGTTCTGTTGAATCTGGTGTAAACATTCAACCAGTGAGTCACTAAACAGGGTCAGAGAACATAACTGGACCGTGACTCAAACCAACACATTCATGATGTTTTATTTCATATTATTAAACTGGTATGTTTTATAGTTTATATGATTTTATAGTTTATATCATTTTATAGTTTATATTATTTTATAGTTTATATCATTTTATAGTTTATATTATTTTATAGTTTATATCATTTTATAGTTTATATTATTTTATAGTTTATATCATTTTATAGTTTATATCATTTTATAGTTTATATCATTTTATAGTTTATATCATTTTATAGTTTATATCATTTTATAGTTTATATTATTTTATAGTTTATATTATTTTATAGTTTATATCATTTTATAGTTTATATCATTTTATAGTTTATATTATTTTATAGTTTATATCATTTTATAGTTTATATCATTTTATAGTTTATATCATTTTATAGTTTATATCATTTTATAGTTTATATCATTTTATAGTTTATATCATTTTATAGTTTATATCATTTTATAGTTTATATCATTTTATAGTTTATATTATTTTATAGTTTATATCATTTTATAGTTTATATCATTTTATAGTTTATATCATTTTATAGTTTATATCATTTTATAGTTTATATCATTTTATAGTTTATATTATTTTATAGTTTATATCATTTTATAGTTTATATCATTTTATAGTTTATATCATTTTATAGTTTATATTATTTTATAGTTTATATCATTTTATAGTTTATATCATTTTATAGTTTATATCATTTTATAGTTTATATCATTTTATAGTTTATATTATTTTATAGTTTATATGATTTTATAGTTTATATTATTTTATAGTTTATATCATTTTATAGTTTATATCATTTTATAGTTTATATTATTTTATAGTTTATATCATTTTATAGTTTATATTATTTTATAGTTTATATCATTTTATAGTTTATATCATTTTATAGTTTATATCATTTTATAGTTTATATCATTTTATAGTTTATATCATTTTATAGTTTATATCATTTTATAGTTTATATTATTTTATAGTTTATATTATTTTATAGTTTATATTATTTTATAGTTTATATGATTTTATAGTTTATATTATTTTATAGTTTATATCATTTTATAGTTTATATTATTTTATAGTTTATATCATTTTATAGTTTATATCATTTTATAGTTTATATTATTTTATAGTTTATATCATTTTATAGTTTATATCATTTTATAGTTTATATTATTTTATAGTTTATATCATTTTATAGTTTATATTATTTTATAGTTTATATCATTTTATAGTTTATATCATTTTATAGTTTATATTATTTTATAGTTTATATCATTTTATAGTTTATATGATTTTATAGTTTATATTATTTTATAGTTTATATGATTTTATAGTTTATATCATTTTATAGTTTATATTATTTTATAGTTTATATCATTTTATAGTTTATATTATTTTATAGTTTATATCATTTTATAGTTTATATTATTTTATAGTTTATATTATTTTATAGTTTATATTATTTTATAGTTTATATCATTTTATAGTTTATATTATTTTATAGTTTATATCATTTTATAGTTTATATCATTTTATAGTTTATATCATTTTATAGTTTATATCATTTTATAGTTTATATCATTTTATAGTTTATATTATTTTATAGTTTATATTATTTTATAGTTTATATTATTTTATAGTTTATATCATTTTATAGTTTATATCATTTTATAGTTTATATCATTTTATAGTTTATATCATTTTATAGTTTATATTATTTTATAGTTTATATCATTTTATAGTTTATATTATTTTATAGTTATATCATTTTATAGTTTATATCATTTTATAGTTTTATATTATTTTATAGTTTATATTATTTTATAGTTTATATTATTTTATAGTTTATATATTTTATAGTTTATATCATTTTATAGTTTATATCATTTTATAGTTTATATTATTTTATAGTTTATATCATTTTATAGTTTATATTATTTTATAGTTATATTATTTTATAGTTTATATCATTTTATAGTTTATATCATTTTATAGTTTATATTATTTTATAGTTTATATCATTTTATAGTTTATATCATTTTATAGTTTATATCATTTTATAGTTTATATTATTTTATAGTTTATATCATTTTATAGTTTATATCATTTTATAGTTTATATTATTTTATAGTTTATATCATTTTATAGTTTATATCATTTTATAGTTTATATTCATTTTATAGTTTATATTATTTTATAGTTTATATATTTTATAGTTTATATTATTTTATAGTTTATATTATTTTATAGTTTATATTATTTTATAGTTTATATTATTTTATAGTTTATATTATTTTATAGTTTATATTATTTTATAGTTTATATTATTTTATAGTTTATATTATTTTATAGTTTATATCATTTTATAGTTTATATTATTTTATAGTTTATATCATTTTATAGTTTATATTATTTATAGTTTATATCATTTTATAGTTTATATTATTTTATAGTTTATATTATTTTATAGTTTATATTATTTTATAGTTTATATCATTTTATAGTTTATATTATTTTATAGTTTATATTATTTTATAGTTTATATTATTTTATAGTTTATATCATTTTATAGTTTATATTATTTTATAGTTTATATTATTTTATAGTTTATATCATTTTATAGTTTATATTATTTTATAGTTTATATTATTTTATAGTTTATATCATTTTATAGTTTATATCATTTTATAGTTTATATTATTTTATAGTTTATATTATTTTATAGTTTATATCATTTTATAGTTTATATCATTTTATAGTTTATATTATTTTATAGTTTATATTATTTTATAGTTTATATCATTTTATAGTTTATATCATTTTATAGTTTATATTATTTTATAGTTTATATTATTTTATAGTTTATATCATTTTATAGTTTATATCATTTTATAGTTTATATTATTTTATAGTTTATATTATTTTATAGTTATATTATTTTATAGTTTATATCATTTTATAGTTTATATTATTTTATAGTTTATATCATTTTATAGTTTATATTATTTATAGTTTATATCATTTTATAGTTTATATCATTTTATAGTTATATCATTTTATAGTTTATATCATTTTATAGTTTATATTATTTTATAGTTTATATATTTTATAGTTTATATCATTTTATAGTTTATATTATTTTATAGTTTATATTATTTTATAGTTTATATCATTTTATAGTTTATATTATTTTATAGTTTATATTATTTTATAGTTTATATTATTTTATAGTTTATATGATTTTATAGTTTATATTATTTTATAGTTTATATCATTTTATAGTTTATATCATTTTATAGTTTATATTATTTTATAGTTTATATCATTTTATAGTTTATATCATTTTATAGTTTATATCATTTTATAGTTTATATCATTTTATAGTTTATATTATTTTATAGTTTATATTATTTTATAGTTTATATCATTTTATAGTTTATATCATTTTATAGTTTATATTATTTTATAGTTTATATTATTTTATAGTTTATATCATTTTATAGTTTATATCATTTTATAGTTTATATTATTTTATAGTTTATATCATTTTATAGTTTATATTATTTTATAGTTTATATCATTTTATAGTTTATATCATTTTATAGTTTATATTATTTTATAGTTTATATCATTTTATAGTTTATATCATTTTATAGTTTATATTATTTTATAGTTTATATCATTTTATAGTTTATATCATTTTATAGTTTATATCATTTTATAGTTTATATTATTTTATAGTTTATATTATTTTATAGTTTATATCATTTTATAGTTTATATTATTTTATAGTTTATATTATTTTATAGTTTATATTATTTTATAGTTTATATCATTTTATAGTTTATATCATTTTATAGTTTATATCATTTTATAGTTTATATCATTTTATAGTTTATATCATTTATAGTTTATATCATTTTATAGTTTATATTATTTTATAGTTTATATCATTTTATAGTTTATATCATTTTATAGTTTATATTATTTTATAGTTTATATTATTTTATAGTTTATATTATTTTATAGTTTATATCATTTTATAGTTTATATTATTTTATAGTTTATATTATTTATAGTTTATATCATTTTATAGTTTATATTATTTTATAGTTTATATTATTTTATAGTTTATATCATTTTATAGTTTATATCATTTTATAGTTTATATTATTTTATAGTTTATATTATTTTATAGTTTATATCATTTTATAGTTTATATCATTTTATAGTTTATATTATTTTATAGTTTATATTATTTTATAGTTTATATCATTTTATAGTTTATATTATTTTATAGTTTATATTATTTTATAGTTTATATTATTTTATAGTTTATATCATTTTATAGTTTATATTATTTTATAGTTTATATCATTTTATAGTTTATATTATTTTATAGTTTATATCATTTTATAGTTTATATCATTTTATAGTTTATATTATTTTATAGTTTATATCATTTTATAGTTTATATCATTTTATAGTTTATATTATTTTATAGTTTATATTATTTTATAGTTTATATCATTTTATAGTTTATATTATTTTATAGTTTATATTATTTTATAGTTTATATCATTTTATAGTTTATATTATTTTATAGTTTATATTATTTTATAGTTTATATCATTTTATAGTTTATATCATTTTATAGTTTATATATTTTATAGTTTATATCATTTTATAGTTATATCATTTTATAGTTTATATCATTTTATAGTTTATATCATTTTATAGTTTATATCATTTTATAGTTTATATTATTTTATAGTTTATATTATTTTATAGTTTATATCATTTTATAGTTTATATTATTTTATAGTTTATATTATTTTATAGTTTATATCATTTTATAGTTTATATTATTTTATAGTTTATATCATTTTATAGTTTATATCATTTTATAGTTTATATTATTTTATAGTTTATATCATTTTATAGTTTATATTATTTTATAGTTTATATTATTTTATAGTTTATATCATTTTATAGTTTATATTATTTTATAGTTTATATTATTTTATAGTTTATATCATTTTATAGTTTATATTATTTTATAGTTTATATCATTTTATAGTTTATATGATTTTATAGTTTATATTATTTTATAGTTTATATTATTTTATAGTTTATATCATTTTATAGTTTATATTATTTTATAGTTTATATTATTTTATAGTTTATATCATTTTATAGTTTATATTATTTTATAGTTTATATCATTTTATAGTTTATATCATTTTATAGTTTATATTATTTTATAGTTTATATCATTTATAGTTTATATTATTTTATAGTTTATATTATTTTATAGTTTATATATTTTATAGTTTATATCATTTTATAGTTTATATTATTTTATAGTTTATATCATTTTATAGTTTATATCATTTTATAGTTTATATCATTTTATAGTTTATATCATTTTATAGTTTATATTATTTTATAGTTTATATCATTTTATAGTTTATATCATTTTATAGTTTATATCATTTTATAGTTTATATCATTTTATAGTTTATATTATTTATAGTTTATATCATTTTATAGTTTATATTATTTTATAGTTTATATTATTTTATAGTTTATATTATTTTATAGTTTATATCATTTTATAGTTTATATCATTTTATAGTTTATATCATTTTATAGTTTATATCATTTTATAGTTTATATCATTTTATAGTTTATATGATTTTATAGTTTATATTATTTTATAGTTTATATTATTTTATAGTTTATATCATTTTATAGTTTATATCATTTTATAGTTTATATTATTTTATAGTTTATATCATTTTATAGTTTATATCATTTTATAGTTTATATTATTTTATAGTTTATATTATTTTATAGTTTATATTATTTATAGTTTATATTATTTTATAGTTTATATCATTTTATAGTTTATATTATTTTATAGTTTATATTATTTTATAGTTTATATCATTTTATAGTTTATATTATTTTATAGTTTATATCATTTTATAGTTTATATCATTTTATAGTTTATATTATTTTATAGTTTATATTATTTTATAGTTTATATTATTTTATAGTTTATATTATTTTATAGTTTATATCATTTTATAGTTTATATTATTTTATAGTTTATATTATTTTATAGTTTATATCATTTTATAGTTTATATTATTTTATAGTTTATATCATTTTATAGTTTATATTATTTTATAGTTTATATCATTTTATAGTTTATATTATTTTATAGTTTATATTATTTTATAGTTTATATATTTTATAGTTTATATTATTTTATAGTTTATATTATTTTATAGTTTATATCATTTTATAGTTTATATCATTTTATAGTTTATATTATTTTATAGTTTATATCATTTTATAGTTTATATCATTTTATAGTTTATATCATTTTATAGTTTATATTATTTTATAGTTTATATTATTTTATAGTTTATATTATTTTATAGTTTATATTATTTTATAGTTTATATTATTTTATAGTTTATATTATTTTATAGTTTATATCATTTTATAGTTTATATCATTTTATAGTTTATATCATTTTATAGTTTATATCATTTTATAGTTTATATTATTTTATAGTTTATATCATTTTATAGTTTATATTATTTTATAGTTTATATCATTTTATAGTTTATATCATTTTATAGTTTATATTATTTTATAGTTTATATTATTTTATAGTTTATATCATTTTATAGTTTATATGATTTTATAGTTTATATTATTTTATAGTTTATATCATTTTATAGTTTATATCATTTTATAGTTTATATTATTTTATAGTTTATATCATTTTATAGTTTATATCATTTTATAGTTTATATTATTTTATAGTTTATATTATTTTATAGTTTATATTATTTTATAGTTTATATTATTTTATAGTTTATATTATTTTATAGTTTATATCATTTTATAGTTTATATTATTTTATAGTTTATATTATTTATAGTTTATATCATTTTATAGTTTATATTATTTTATAGTTTATATCATTTTATAGTTTATATTATTTTATAGTTTATATCATTTTATAGTTTATATTATTTTATAGTTTATATTATTTTATAGTTTATATTATTTTATAGTTTATATTATTTTATAGTTTATATTATTTTATAGTTTATATCATTTTATAGTTTATATCATTTTATAGTTTATATTATTTTATAGTTTATATCATTTTATAGTTTATATCATTTTATAGTTTATATTATTTTATAGTTTATATCATTTTATAGTTTATATTATTTTATAGTTTATATCATTTTATAGTTTATATCATTTTATAGTTTATATTATTTTATAGTTTATATTATTTTATAGTTTATATCATTTTATAGTTTATATCATTTTATAGTTTATATTATTTTATAGTTTATATTATTTTATAGTTTATATTATTTTATAGTTTATATTATTTTATAGTTTATATCATTTTATAGTTTATATTATTTTATAGTTTATATTATTTTATAGTTTATATCATTTTATAGTTTATATTATTTTATAGTTTATATTATTTTATAGTTTATATCATTTTATAGTTTATATTATTTTATAGTTTATATTATTTTATAGTTTATATCATTTTATAGTTTATATTATTTTATAGTTTATATATTTTATAGTTTATATCATTTTATAGTTTATATCATTTTATAGTTTATATCATTTTATAGTTTATATTATTTTATAGTTTATATCATTTTATAGTTTATATCATTTTATAGTTTATATCATTTTATAGTTTATATTATTTTATAGTTTATATCATTTTATAGTTTATATTATTTTATAGTTTATATCATTTTATAGTTTATATCATTTTATAGTTTATATCATTTTATAGTTTATATTATTTTATAGTTTATATTATTTTATAGTTTATATTATTTTATAGTTTATATCATTTTATAGTTTATATCATTTTATAGTTTATATCATTTTATAGTTTATATTATTTTATAGTTTATATCATTTTATAGTTTATATTATTTTATAGTTTATATCATTTTATAGTTTATATCATTTATAGTTTATATCATTTTATAGTTTATATCATTTTATAGTTTATATCATTTTATAGTTTATATTATTTTATAGTTTATATCATTTTATAGTTTATATCATTTTATAGTTTATATCATTTTATAGTTTATATTATTTTATAGTTTATATCATTTTATAGTTTATATTATTTTATAGTTTATATCATTTTATAGTTTATATCATTTTATAGTTTATATCATTTTATAGTTTATATCATTTTATAGTTTATATTATTTTATAGTTTATATTATTTTATAGTTTATATCATTTTATAGTTTATATCATTTTATAGTTTATATCATTTTATAGTTTATATCATTTTATAGTTTATATTATTTTATAGTTTATATCATTTTATAGTTTATATCATTTTATAGTTTATATCATTTTATAGTTTATATTATTTTATAGTTTATATTATTTTATAGTTTATATCATTTTATAGTTTATATTATTTTATAGTTTATATCATTTTATAGTTTATATCATTTTATAGTTTATATCATTTTATAGTTTATATCATTTTATAGTTTATATTATTTTATAGTTTATATCATTTTATAGTTTATATTATTTTATAGTTTATATTATTTTATAGTTTATATTATTTTATAGTTTATATTATTTTATAGTTTATATTATTTTATAGTTTATATCATTTTATAGTTTATATTATTTTATAGTTTATATCATTTTATAGTTTATATTATTTTATAGTTTATATTATTTTATAGTTTATATTATTTTATAGTTTATATTATTTTATAGTTTATATTATTTTATAGTTTATATCATTTTATAGTTTATATTATTTTATAGTTTATATTATTTTATAGTTTATATCATTTTATAGTTTATATTATTTTATAGTTTATATCATTTTATAGTTTATATTATTTTATAGTTTATATTATTTTATAGTTTATATTATTTTATAGTTTATATCATTTTATAGTTTATATCATTTTATAGTTTATATTATTTTATAGTTTATATCATTTTATAGTTTATATCATTTTATAGTTTATATTATTTTATAGTTTATATCATTTTATAGTTTATATCATTTTATAGTTTATATTATTTTATAGTTTATATCATTTTATAGTTTATATCATTTTATAGTTTATATTATTTTATAGTTTATATTATTTTATAGTTTATATTATTTTATAGTTTATATCATTTTATAGTTTATATTATTTTATAGTTTATATTATTTTATAGTTTATATTATTTTATAGTTTATATCATTTTATAGTTTATATCATTTTATAGTTTATATTATTTTATAGTTTATATTATTTTATAGTTTATATCATTTTATAGTTTATATTATTTTATAGTTTATATTATTTTATAGTTTATATTATTTTATAGTTTATATTATTTTATAGTTTATATCATTTTATAGTTTATATCATTTTATAGTTTATATTATTTTATAGTTTATATCATTTTATAGTTTATATCATTTTATAGTTTATATTATTTTATAGTTTATATCATTTTATAGTTTATATCATTTTATAGTTTATATTATTTTATAGTTTATATTATTTTATAGTTTATATTATTTTATAGTTTATATCATTTTATAGTTTATATTATTTTATAGTTTATATTATTTTATAGTTTATATTATTTTATAGTTTATATTATTTTATAGTTTATATTATTTTATAGTTTATATTATTTTATAGTTTATATCATTTTATAGTTTATAGCTTTATGTATGTTAAGTTTCCAGACCCACATGCAGAGATTTCTCAGGGAGACATAATCCCAAACTATGTGGTTTATTTATAGAAATGAAATGTTACATACAGTAGATGACCTGGATTATGTTCTTCAGCAGGGTCGGTGAGAGACAGAGGAGAAGTTAGAAGCTGGTGACTAATGTTTCCAGACAGGTATAGTGTGGGCTTCCTGTTTGAACAGTGAAATCAGCTTGGGAGGAGAAGACAACGATCCTGATGGTAATCGCTGGAGTGAGGCACCAGGGCCAGGTAGCTGTTTTCCAGGAGGAGCAGATCTGATTGTTGGAGAGCGGGGAGGAAAATAAGGACCAGGGCGGTGGAGCTGCGATCCCACGAGCAGGTTAGTTTTCTGGGTTGTTTCAGTCACAAGGAGAGAGTGGGATCCACACCAGCATGATGCAGCTAGAGTCAACTAATAAAATCTACATACATTTTCTGACCTGATTATATAATAATAATAAAATACTTTCAGCAACTCTCCGAGAGACATGAAGACAGTCAGCGAGCTGAATGTGATTTTAGGTTCACACCAGTGTGTGAGCTCTCCCCAGAAGATGATCACTAAATACAACCTCATGATATTTCTAATATTTATCAGAATGATGGCAGCTGTAAACGACTGATCCGATCCGAGCTGCGAAGATCATCAACACAAAGCTGACACCATGTGACTGAAAGAATGGAGAGGGTCAGGGAAACATCTGAAGAGGCCAGACTGGGACGGACCTGCTGACTGACTGACTCACCTGTTTGTTATGAGCTTCATTCAGGTAATCATGCGAGAGCTTTTTATTGGCTCTGTCTATATTTGCTCTTTCATGGTTTAAACCGCGCCTCACTCTGAGTAAAGGCTAAAGTCCACCAGTTTATCTAAACTGGACTCTTAAACTTCTGACCACTGGTTTGATATTGAATTGAAGTTCTTAGTCCTCCCAGGAAGCCTTGGGCTCTGGTCCATTTATTGCCATAATTAAGTTGTTACTAAGGCTATAAAACCACCAGCTAGAAGGTGTCTGGTACTGACTGGCTAATGTGTTGTTTCTGGTACTGTTATTCATCCTGGTTCCTCATCTTCTCATTTGATCCAAAGCTTTCTCCAGAGGTTCATTACTCATCCATGGATTCACCTTTCATTTTATCATAGTTTTTCCATGTTCAGTAGTTTAGTGAGTGTTACTAGTCTTTTTTACCAGTAAGATTAAAATATTTTAGTTCATAAATTTATACGTAGATAAAGAGAAGTTCTGTCTGAAGGCCCGTGGTCATATCATGTCTGGTGATTCTAGTTCCTAGTTATTAATTAATATTTCCCATTATTAAGTGTTAGCTCAACAATCATGATTCCATAAAATATTTTGAATATCGTAACGTTGTGGATGATTTTAATTAGGAATGGTAAATGATTAATTATGAAGGTCAGTTATTAGTTTGAATGAATATTCGTAATCAAATAATAATCTCGTTATTGGGTGAACTTGCGGTTGCTTGAATGGGGATATGTGGCTCTTGAGGTGTGAGGAGGTCCAAGGAGAGTTGCTGCTGCAGAGTCCAGGAGTTGTCTGGTGACAAAGATCTGTAAGGATCAGTCTCAGGTTAGATATGCTCACTGGGAAAGTTCATTTCTAACAGCTCAGAGGGGGGTAGCACCATCTTTAGAACGTAGTCAGAAGATCTGTTGATGAGCTGTTGCAGAGCGGAGGTTCTCATAGTTGGTGGAAGATTAGATTTAGCTGCAAGTTTCTCCAGCTCAGGTGCGTGCTTCTCAGCCACAGAGCCAAAGGTTCTGTGGCTGAGGTAGTCTCAGTGTGCATCAGGATTGAAGGTAGAAGGCAAAGATGTCCACCTAGACCTGTTCTTGTTTCACCAGTCATTCCATGACTCCTTGCATTGCTATGGGAGGCCCCAGCTAAGGAAAATTGAGGCTTTTATTTTGTAATTCAATTCAATTCAGTCAGTCATTCATTTTCTACCACTTATTCCATAGTGGGTCACAGGGGAGCTGGTGCTTATCTCCAGCAGTCTATAGGCGAGGTCCAACCTGGACAGGTCACCAGTCCATCACAGGGCAACACATAAACAACCAAGCACACACTCATTCATACACCTGAGGGCAATTTAGAGAGACCAATTAACCTAACAGGCATGTCTTTGGACTGTGGGAGGAAGCCGGAGTACCCGGTGAGAACCCACGCATGCACAGGGAGAACATGCCGACTCCATGCAGAAAGACCCCCAGCTGGGAATCGAACCCAGGACCTTCTTGCTGCAAGGCAACACTGCTACCAACTGCACCACCGTGCAGCCCTAAGCAGAAAATTTAAAGTCATCCAAGTTTTTATGTCTTCAAGACATGCTTTGAAAGCTTTAGTAAGCCTTATTTTAAAGGGCCAACATAGTCCCATTTCCTACACTGGGTGAGCTCCGACGTCAGTCTTTAGCTCTTATTCTGAAAATCGAGCAATGGTTGTCCTTTCAGGTCTGGGTTAGTTCCATTAGTTATATAAAACCTGCTTCTTATGCTAAATATCCAGTATACTATTTTATCAGCTTTAAATATAGATTGCAAGTATAGCAAACTTAAGCTTTTATTTTGAAAGACCTAATGACTGAAACTGCGGAGATCTGTTGTAGACCCACTTGGAAGAGCTTATATTTATTCAGTATCTGAGAAGTCTGTGAAGATGGCTGTGATTTTCAGCAGCAGCCAGTAGACTGGAAACCATGACTCCTGATTTCCGGCTGCTCTGAGCTGCTGATGTATTTAGTATTTAATATGTATTCCTCCTGCTGTAATGAGGCCTAAAACTGTAGGAGTGTGTTCATCTGTACAATATCTGTCAGTTCCACCTTAATGTATTTGAAAGATTTTCAAACCGTGAGCGACAGCCGTCCCTGGTCCCCGATCGTTGAGATTTCCATAGCTTACTTCATTCACAATAAAAAATACATGAGAAAAGGGAATTCTTTGACTCCTGGAGATCGGGAGGGTTTGACGGAAAACCGTGAGACCTACAACAATTACAGAGAGATTGTGTGAAAGCAGAGACCCGGCCCTACAAACTGACCGAAAATGGTGAGTTTGAGCTAAATTTGTGGCCGTGAGGGCCAATTAAAAATCATTTTCCCAGAAAACAAAAATCGGTTGACTGATTAACTACCATCTCCACTCTAGCGGTGGGATTTTCCTGCAAACTTTGTGGCGCTTGAAGTCTAAATTTAGAGAAACCCTAGCAGGCATCAACACACCAATTTCACTTCTGAAAAGATGACAGGTTTCTCTACAAATTCAAAGTTAAACTGTGTTTCTAGGTGAAAGTATGCCCACAGAGCAGAGCCTCAAAAACAGTGAATTTTGAGGATTCCTTAATTGAGATTGAGGTTTATTGAAATTGCAGACAGACTTACAGGCAGGCAGAGTTCAGGCAGATCATCCAAATAGCAAAAGGTCAGGAGGCCAACAGAAAACAAACCACTAGGAGGAACTCGAGAAGATAACAGGGGCGTAGACGAGAGGAACCAGCGAGGAACGATAAAAACTAGAGAGCTTATAAACTGAGGGAAGTGGAGTGTGGACCAATGAGAGAGGAAGGCAGGTAATCAGAAGAATAATGAACAGGTGTGAGGAAGAGCTGCAGGGAACTGAGGGAGATAAGGTTGTTATGGCTACAGGTGCAGGGGAACACAGAGACCAGGAAGGAACTAGACTGATGACAAACCCAGGAAACAAATCTAAGGAAAGATGGTAGATTCAACTTCTTTAGCAATGACCTTCTGTGGCTTCCCCTCCTTGTGGACAGATGTCCAGGTCTGTCTTCTGGACATCTGTCCAGTCAGCTGTGTTCCAGATGGTTCTGTTTCCTACTGACCCAGACTGAGAGACCATCTAGAGAACCTTTCCAGATCCTTTAAGTTAATTAGCTGATTAGGGTGTTACACCAGGAGTTTCCAATATTTAATAATGATAAAAATGACAGGAAATAAAGATGTAAAATATTTCAGTTTATGTGGAATGGATCTATATATTTATACTCTATAGATGAGTTTCAGTTTCTGAATGGAGGGGCAACAAATATTGAATGTTTTCACTTCTACGTTTTTGCTGTAGTTGTGTATTTTCTGCAGAGGGTCTTATGGCTGCCCCTCCTGCTCCTCCTCCTGAGCTGCAGCTGCACCACTTCATCACAGATGGTGGACCTGTGGTGCTCTTCTCCACACACTCGTCTTCACGTGTTTCATCGGCAGACTCAGTCATCACCTTGGCCAGTGCTGATTCCTCTCTGAACTGCTCTTTCTTCCAGTCATCCAGAGTTCATGTCTCCTTCTCTTCAGTCCACTGGACTCGCTGTAGATGGTTCTCCCAGGTGATTTCTTACAGCCTGGCTCAGTGACTGTAACAAGCAGAGGGAGATTTTATGACAGTGATTGATTTAATTAAACCCAGAGAAGAAATATGTTTGACCAGTTGTCAGTAATGTTAGAATGCCTTTTTTTCCCCATTAATTTTAATATCATTTCATTTTAGGTTTGGTTTACAAATCCAGTTAAATTTGTCATCATCCCTGAGTGAACATCCTTGCTTCAGGCTGTATTTCCAGCCTCAACAGGCAGAGATCTGAACCTCTTTATCAGTCAAACGTTGAGCTGCAATAAAAGGCGGAGCAGCAGAGTCAGTTTCATTTCCTCAGAGCTACGACAGAGTCACCGTTCTCCTGTGAAGTCAAACATGTAAGTTCAACTGCAGATATTTAAAATTAGTGTTTTTAAAGTGTTGCTGTTTCACTGTAAATATGAAGGATGTTGTAAGGTTAAGTGTTTCAGACATAAACACAGACCTTCAGCTTTACATTCAGTCTCATTCTGCACTTTCTACACAGAACCGTGAAGAAGCGTTTGCTCTCTTACTGATTCCTTCAGTTTTGCTTTTTAGTTCAACTCAGATTTGAATACCAGACAAAACTAACCTCAGTAAATACTAAATGCACCTTTTAAATGATTTTTATATTTATTCAGGGAAAAATGCCATCACATCCTACCTGTTCTATACCACAAACTAACTGACTACATGGTTCATTTTCAAAAGATTTACACACATGCATTCAACACTCAGGTAGTAGATTCTGGCTCGCTTACAAGTTGCTAGGCAAATAACCTCTACAAAACAGCCAAACACGGTGGTGGTAGAGTCATGGTCTGGGGTCTTTGCTTCCTCTCTAACTGGCTGAAGCATTAATTCTGTTCTCTAGAAGAACATCCAGAAGGAAAATCAGTTCCTGACTTTCAGCTCGAACTCAGTTGGGTTCTGGAGCAGAACATTATTCCAAGGAACACCAGCAGGTCCACCTCTGAATGGCTCAAAATAAACAAAATGAAGGTTTTAAAGTGGCCTAGTCAAAGTCAGGTCTTAAATCTAATAGTCCAGTTTAGATTCTGTGGCATAACCATAAACAGGTCGCCATGGTTTAGGGACTCATTACTTTTTCACACAGGACCTTGTTGGCTAGGATAGATTTTTCCTTTAAAAGATCAAATCTTGTTTTTAAAGCTACTTTTGTTTTTACTCAGGTTAACTTTTACTGATCTTTAAATATTCAGCAGAGTTCACATGTCTTCCTTCCTTTTTAGCACCTGAACAGGATAAAAATCCTGGAAGTACTGAGATGCATCTGCCATGGGCCACATTTTGGGTTCTTGGGAATCTTCTTGGAGATCCAATCCATTCTTAAGTTTTGTATTAGAGATGAATAAAACAGCGGTTCATCCCTTACGTTTCGGAGCCTCTTCTGAATTACTCCTGGATGATTCATAGATAAGAGTTATAACAATCATGAAACATGTCAGCTAGAAGCACTGATATCTACCAACGTTGTGGTAAAAACCTTGAAAGACCTTAAGAAAGCCTTGAGAACTTGAGAAATTACAGGATAGTCAGAGTCACAGAAAACAGAAACAATGGATCAGAAAGTTTTTAAAAGAGTTTAGAAGACAAATAATAACAGATAAACTTTCTTTCCAGCTTTAGAAATGGCTGCTGCCAGCTGTCAGCTGACTGAAGATCAGTTTCTTTGCTGCATCTGTCTGGAGGTGTTCACTGATCCAGTCAGCTCACCATGTGGACACACTTACTGCAAGACCTGCATCACCGAACACTGGAAGGAGAAGGTCCTCTGCACATGTCCTGTCTGTAAAAAGAGGTTCTACACAAGACCTGAGCTGCAGGTTAATGTTTTCATCGATCAGATGGTTGCTCAGTTTAGAGAGTCGGCTCAACAGAAGATCAGAAGCAGCAGCAGCAGCAGCTCAGAGCAACAAGCTGCCAAACCAGGAGACGTTTGCTGTGATATCTGCACTGGAACCAAATCGAAGGCCCTGAAGTCCTGCCTGGTGTGTCTGGTTTCTTACTGCCAGACTCACCTGGAGCCTCACATGACAGTTCCAGGCCTGAAGACTCACTCAGTGATTGATCCTGTGACGAACCTGGAAACCAGGATCTGTCAGAAACACTTCCAACGCCTGGAGATGTTCTGTAGGTCCGATGAGAAGTTTGTCTGCAAAATGTGCATGGTTTCAGACCACCAGGGTCACAGTGTTGTTTCACTGAAAGAGGAATATGAACAAAGGAAGTCTCAAATAGGAAACAAAGTGGGTGAGATGAAAAAGTTCATCAAGAAGAAGCAAACAAAGATTCAGTACATCAGAGACTCAGTGGAGCTCAGTAATGAAGCTGCAGACCGACAGAAGGCTGAGGGTTTTCTGGTCTTCAACAATCTCAGGCAGTATGTGGATCAAGGCCTCAAGAATTTCTTTGACACCATTGAAGAGAAACAGAGAAGCAAAGAAAAACAAGCTGAAGGTGTCATCACAGAACTAGAGGAGGAGATTTCTGTCCTGATGAGGAGAAGCTCTGAGGTGAAGGACCTCTCACGCTCTGAAAGCTACCTCTCCCTCCTCCAAACTCTGACATCTTTCAAAGCTTTGCATACCAAGAACCCTATGGTGGATATTCACCCATCCTCATATGAAGGCAGCGTGTTCAGAGCTCTGGTTGAGCTGGAGAACGTCCTTCATGAAGAGATGAGGAAGGCTAAACTGAAGCTAATCCAGCGGTATGCAGTAGATGTGACGGTTGATCCAGACACAGCACATCCCAGGCTGGTTTTATCCAAAGACGGGAAGCAAGTCAGTAGTAATAATGAGTGGAGAGCAGTCAAAGATTCTCCAAAGAGATTTTCTGTTTGGTTGAATGTCCTGGGAAAGCAGAGCTTCTCCTCAGGAATGTTTTACTTTGAAGTTCAGGTGAGGGAGAAGAATGAGTGGTACCTTGGTGTCGGCTGCCAGTCCATGAAAAGGAAACAACGAGTCCCCCTGAACCCTGAGAACGGTTACTGGACGTTGCAGCTAAAGAATGATGGGTACTCCGCTTGTGTTGACCCTGATGTTTGCCTGCATCTGAGGTCCAGCCCTCAGAACATCGGAGTGTTTGTGGGTTATGACTCAGGTGTGGTCTCCTTCTATGATGTCCACTCTGCAGAATTAATTTACTCCTTCACTAACTGCTCCTTTAAAGAGAAACTGTACCCGTTCTTTAATCCTGGCAGAAATGACAGTGGTGAAAATGCTGCTCCTCTGATCATCACTGCTGACATCCTGACATCGTGGAACCCAATCCACTGATCCGCGTAGCAACGCATCATGCAGCCAGTACTGTCCAGAACTTATGGGTTGCTTTCCAGGAACCCAAAGGGCGAGTTGGACTCACCCTGTTAACTGCAGACCCCTACATTATAGAAAATAACTTATTGGTGCTCACCTGGTAATATGCTCCGACCTGAAAGGTAACCTGAAAGCTCTGTGAAAGTTACCTTGAAATTCCAGAAAATATTCTGCAGCATCTGGAAAAATAACCTGTAAGTTCTGAACTGTAACATTCGTGTTTCAAAAGACATTCTGAAAGTTCAAGACAAATAACTTTTGATAAATTTGGAGGTGACCTCTTAAGTCCAAAGAGAGTAACGTGTAAGTGTGACAGTACTGGCTGTGTGATGCACACTACACTGATTTTCTGATGGTTCAGATCTTGAACTGTTAGACTTCCTGGTTTACAGAAACAGAAGACTTCAGCTGACAGTTTGAGTTCAGATCAAATATCTGGTCTTTCACAAACCATCCATCTACTGTTTATCCCTGCTTATCCTTGCAGG
Source organism: Girardinichthys multiradiatus (assembly GCF_021462225.1). Lineage (NCBI taxonomy): Eukaryota > Metazoa > Chordata > Actinopteri > Cyprinodontiformes > Goodeidae > Girardinichthys > Girardinichthys multiradiatus. The sequence continues at coordinate 966,883 of NC_061804.1, forward strand.
CTGCTGGGGGGCCGGTGCCAATCTCCAGCAGTCATTGGTTCAGAAGTCCATCCTGGATGGGTCACCAATCCATCCCAGGGCATCACAGAGACACACAGGACAAACAACCATGCACACACTCATACCTCAGAGCAGATAAGCAATAATCAGTCATGATTTTAGACTGTGGGAGGAGGTTCAAGGTTTTTTATTTGCCATTTGTGCAAAATCCAACAGTCCAGACACATTGCAGGTCTTGTGATGGACTCTCTTGAAGTCAATAGTTTTGGTAAACATAAAATAAGAAATACTGAATATAAAACACAGTGCAATATTAGGAAATAAGGCACTATGATGAGAAAAATCTAAATATTTTAAGTGCAATTCTGAGCAACAGAAGAAAGCAATGTTAGATGACAGAGTAATAACTGGTTACTGGGCTTGTTCTGGGATGGGGGCGGGTATAAAACAGAGACAGAGATAGGGAGAGCGTGGGGGAGTTCACTGGGAGTGTTGCACTGATAAAATATTGCACATTTATCATAAAACATTGCACATTGATCAGAAGGGAATGTAGCACCTAGTCCTGTTGCACTGATAATAGTAGTGATATGTCCCATGTTGCACATTTAAGGTAATATTGTGTAGTTTTACACGTATTCAGTATTTTGTTTGGCCATCAGTCTGACTGCAGCAGAGAAGAAGCTGTGAGTTTTATGTGTGATAATGCTGTCTGCTCTGCAGTGTCTCAGGTTGTACGTGCAGCGTTTGTGTCTAAGCAGAGAGTGAGTCTTTTCCTGCAGCGCTGCACGCACATAGTATCCATGTATTGTTTATGGCTCTTTGCAGAACCATCCTCTCTGCCTGTGTGTTGCTTCCATACCAGACAGATAGTGATGCCCACAGTGAGGATGCTTTCTATCAGTCCTCTGAAGGCCTGGGTGACCATCACAGCTAGCATTCCTGAGCAGCCTGATGAAGTGGGGCCAGCTCAGGTCAGATGTAACCTGCAGTCCCAGGAACCCGTGACTGTCGGTCCTCTCTACCTCAGACCATTTAATGAGAGGCTGTAGAAGAGGACGATTCTTTCTGAACTCCAGTATTATGTTTTGGTCTTGACTGGGTTGAGAATGAGTTCGTTCTCCTTTCAGGTAACAGGGCCCTGTCACCTGACTTGTTTCCCTACTTGATGAACCCCAAGATGATGGTATCATCAGCATATTTAATGATAATAGTGTTGTCCTGGCTGGAGACACAGTCATGGGAGTATAGGGTGAAGAGTTTTGGACTAAGACAACAGCCCTGTGGGGATCCTGTGCTCAGCAAACACCTGCCCCCCTATGCTTACAACCTGTGGTATTGAAGTTTTGAAGTCCAGAATCCAGATGCAGGTCGGAGGTGGGACACCAAGGTCTGTCAGCTTCCCAATCAGCTTGGCTGGGTGATGAGTTTAAGGCAGAACTGTAGTCCAGGAGGAGCATCCTGGCGTACGTTTTGATGCCTTCCAGATGTTGCAGGGTGTGATGAAAAGCTTTTGCTACCCCATTGTCTACCGATCGATTGGGGCTGTAGACTGGAGGGAAACACCATATGGTTGATGTGTACTACAACCATTTTTTCTAGGCACTTCATGGCGGTTGATGTGAGTGCCAAGTGAAGTGAATTTGGGTGGATCTGTCTGGTTTTTTGAGGACTCGTTTGATGCTGGAGGTTTTGAAAATCTGACTATAGTCTAGGATTATAACAGTCTGAAGATATCAGGATAAACATCAGCTAGTTTTTCACTACAGGCCATCAGTACTCTCGGAGAGACTCTGGTCCCACCACCTTGTGGGGTATCGTCTTCTTCAGAGTCTTCAGGACCAGTGCATGTTTCATCTGTAAAGCAGTATCCGTGGGGTCACAAGGGGCTTTTGAAGGTGTGTCTGGGTTCAGCCTGTCAAACCTGGCATTGAAGGTGTCGAGGCTGATCTGTGGTTGTTATCGTTCTTCTGTAGTTTGTGTTTTTTGTCTCCCAGAATAATGACAGCAGTGTTAGGATAAATGTTCACTAATTATAGTGAACATGACATTATTATTGTGGTTTGTAGTATAACAATGACCATCAGTGGGCTCTACATGGACAAACTTTCAGTTTATTACTTTACTTAGTACCCCTACACATAGCCCGTTCTAAAATGGCCAAACTCTAACACTCAGTAGTTTAATCTAACCTCCCCAACAACCCTGCACCATCCAAACCCTTTGTGAAGATCCTTGAGACGACATGTGTTGAGAAATGGTGCTATATAACTAAAATTGAACTGAAATGATTATGTCATGTAGCTCAACATTTAATGATGCAATGCTGTTCTCTGGGCAAGTAGAATGGTCTTATTCCCAAAGTCAGATATTCCACTTTTTCAGAACAAGATTTTGAGATGATCTTACAATCGCTACACCAGGATTGTTTGACGACTACGACCGTTCCTCCTCCGCCAGTCTTGCAGCTTTCAACAGCGGATCAGTCTTCTCTGAAGAGCGTGTGGGCGTCTGGTGTTACTGCCTCGTTGGGTGTCCTTTCCCCCAGCCAGGTTTCACAGAAACACATTGTGGAGTAATCCTGAATGTGCTTCTGTGTGGAATTATCAGTTCTCAGTTCCTCTTTTAAATTTTCCAGAGACTGATTGTTTGCAAGCAGTATGATCAGCAGGGTTAGCCTTCCATTGCTAACAAATTGCCGGAGCCTTCGGTTCAAAACTCCCAGTCTACTGCGTCCCCTCTTGGTCTGTTGTTCTCAGAAGAACTGCCTGTTGGGGGCCGGCATAGCATCGAGTCACATAACATGCCAGCTCAGGGTAGGACTTCAGCATATTTGGTCAGAAATAACTACGCACTCTCATCTGCAGTAAGATCGCTGTCATAGAAAGGTTTTGCAGAGAGTGTTTTAGCTCTGCAAAAAAAAAACAGTAAGAAAATGAAGAGAAGAAAGAAGTAACAACATCACCCTCTTAGGGGCGCCATGTTCACATGTGGAGGAAGCTGGAGTACCCAGAGAGAACCCAATTTAATGCATGCACAGGGAGAACATGCAAACTCCATGCATGTGTTGCTGCAGGGCAACAGTGCTAACAACAGCTGCACCGTGCAGCCCTTCACAAATGAGGTGAAATGTGAAGAATTATTATTTATATATATGACTGTAAAATGATGTACTTACAAATTGTTTTCAGAACCTTCTGTAGTTTCAGTGGGTTTTTTTCATATGAGATTTTTGAAGAACAACAGATTTCAAATGTATCTAAATTTTGATTTTGTATTTAAATACACACATGACAGTTAATGACAGGTAAATATAACTCTGTAATGACTGTATTTAGATTATGAGCTGAAGAGAAATAAGGGAGCTGTCTATTTGAAAATCTTTACCGGAATCTGCTGAATGTGTCTCATCTTGGTTTCATTTAATCAGCTAGGATTTTTATTCTATTTTCATACATGTTAATACTGCATATTAAGAAAATAGAAACAAACTGTCAGCAAAGATTTATTTACACAGAAAAAGTATGTATTTTACTTCAGTTTTAATATTTTTAATTAATATTTAAACATTTCATCCAAGTAAAACTCTATGCACGATGAACATACGTGGTAATTTAGTAACAAGAAAAACAGATTGATGCTAAGACTGTGATGTTTTCCCTATTTTAAATGATTTTCAGTAGTTACAGTCTCCTGTCATATCGTCTCTGACAGACCCACTCTCTTCCACGGAGGATATTTGTGACACAATCTGTTGGATTTTGAGCTTAGTGTGGTTATTTTGCTCCCAATCCTAACCGCTCCATGGTTCAGTTACTCCTTTGTCATATCCTCTGCTGTCCTCGGCCTGCTGCTGCCTCCTGAGTCCTGTCAATAAAATCATTTTCCTATCACGCTCCTGCTGTCATCTTTTTCCAAGTGGGTCCCCAACCTCAATAGGACAGCTTCAGGCTTCAGTGCAGGTATAGATGATGAACTACGTCACTTACATTAAACCCAAATGGATTTTATGACCTTCATAATTATGTCTCCATGTGATCATCTGTGTACGCATGGAGAAAACAGGTGCTGCACCCCAAACACAATCTAATTTAAACTCCACGCTGCAGCAGTGAAGGATGGCCAGCAGATGGAGCCACAGTCCTGTAGATAAAAAGGAAACTTCCAGAACATGAACTAAAGTCCATATGCTGAAGGTTTTCCAGTTTATTTCAAGATCATAAGTCAGGTCACATGCAAGTTTGTTTCATTCTTTCCAACAACATTCAATCTAAGACAGTGAAAGTTAGTCTGAAGTCCAAAAACAAACGGATCAGTCCCATCCAGGAACAGAACAGTCACTCAATATGTTTGACAAAATGTTTATACACATTATGTATTGACATAATTGTATTCCTTGTAACAGTTCATTCCTGGGCCAGCTCCATTAGGAGAAGAAGTGTGTACAAAAAAACCAACAAAGGGCTGCCTTTAGGGGAGTTACCACACTATCCTGTCTGTGATAAAGTACGTCCTAGGAACAATACTACGACCCATTTCCATGCTGAAACTGTCTCTAGAGTGATAACGAGAACAATCTGTGCCTCACTTTGCCTCCTTGGTAGATTTGGATGCTGCATCCTTCTTGCAGTCGTGAGCATTGCATAAACAAACAATACTTAAGACCTGAAAATATAAAGCTTTTAGAAATATGTTAGTCAGAAAACAATGTTTGAAACACCGTGTCCTGCAGGTAGCTCTTGCTACTATTAACCTTTAATGATCATCTGAAGTGGAACATTTCACTCTTCTGTAAATCTCTAAAATATTTTCTTACTTTGATTGACTTTTATTTTATATACTATTTATCATTCACCCCTTTTTAAACCAGGAAAATACCTTAGTTGATGTTAAAAATCACTTTTGAAGAGTGACCTTTGGTTGAGCTTCAGATGACCCCTCTGTATTTGTGGCAGTGAATCTGATGATTTCTGCAGTGCTGATCCTCAACTTTAAAAACTAGTTTAATATGGACAATTTTTTGTGAACACTGGATCTAATATCACAGGAAAGACCTTTTCTAAACTGTTGCTAAAGGCTAGCTTGTTATAGTCATATAAAAATTATTCTGCAATAAGGCTTTACCAGCCACACAGTCAAAGGTTATGAGCAGGTCTTATTAGAGGTGAGATGATTTCCAATGCTGGGAAATCTAAATATTATCCATAAAGAAATAAAATTAAAAATAATATTTCGCTGAGATTGTCCAGTATTTAGGGAGAATTTATGCAATTAATGTCTATTTTTAATCTTGGGGTCAATTCCGTCTGGCCACAGATTGCTGACCTGCTGCGCTCTCGGCCAAACAAACATTATTAATGAGTGTTCATAATCAAGAAGTATGAAGTTTATCATACTTGGACACAAAGGTAAGTCCTTTTAGACCTTGGGGATTTTTTCTATAGCCCTCTTTTAATTGCTGTTATTCTCTGGGTTCTTGCTAACATCTAATTCTGGTCCTCCATGTTCATCCCGGAGGGCTAATTACCATCAGAAACTGTTGGTAAGTGTTTGGTAACAGCTCACAGTGGACCTCATTACGGATCATCACTGTTTGAAAAACAATAGCACTTGTTTATGGCAGCGGTTGTAACTGGAAGAAGCCGTGATGAAACTGATACATTCATTTATACCACTACAGTCCTCTGGGCTCTTAGTAACAGTTCTATTTTCACAGAAAAATAAAAGTTAAAATGTGAAAACAACAAACGATATACGATGTACGATATATTTTGCAGCAAGAAAACCCCATGAATATGAAATCAATGAGAAAGTTGGATCCTCAAACCAAATTATATTAATAAATATATAGATATACCTGTTCTAAATATATGTAAATAAACTATTAAGTAAACTTTTTTATGTAACACCTTTCACAGACACAAAATGCTTTAGAATAAAGCCTATCATGAAAACACAATATAAAACATAAAATAAATCATGTCATATAAGACAAGTGTTCTGATCATGTTGTAATTATTAATATGAATATATTATTTAATATTTTAATATTAATATTTTAATATTGTATCAAATAATATTTGGGTCTGTTAAGGATTGTCCTGTGAATACCAGCCCAGTAAGGAGATGGTATTAGGACAGAATAGAAAGGTGTGAGACGAGCTCTGACATTATTGAACAGCATAAACTCGGCACATATATGGAATATATTCACACAATTTCTTAAAATACAAGAATTTATTAACAAAAATAAGTCAACTTAAAGTCAAACATATTTCAATCAACAAACTCTTCAATATGCTAAAACAATCCAACTAAACTACCAAGCAGAATTAAAGAATAATTAAGACTAATAGGCTATGTACAATATAAACAAGTTGATTAAAGATGATTAGAAATCATGACCAAAAAGAGTGATGCAACATTATCATGCAATGTTTATGTTTGAGAACCAAGGATTATCTTGAAGAATCTGGTGTTGGGGCCATCCATTTGGTCGTAGCTCAATAGACGTCGCAGCTCTGACATCACTGGAAATACAGGTCCTTCTCAAAATATTAGCATATTGTGATAAAGTTAATTATTTTCCATAATGTCATGATGAAAATGTAACATTCATATATTTTAGATTCATTGCACACTAACTGAAATATTTCAGGTCTTTTATTGTCTTAACACGGATGATTTTGGCATACAGCTCATGAAAACCCAAAATTCCTATCTCACAAAATTAGCATATCATTAAAAGGGTCTCTAAACGAGCTATGAACCTAATCATCTGAATCAACGAGTTAACTCTAAACACCTGCAAAAGATTCCTGAGGCCTTTAAAACTCCCAGCCTGGTTCATCACTCAAAACCCCAATCATGGGTAAGACTGCCGACCTGACTGCTGTCCAGAAGGCCACTATTGACACCCTCAAGCCAGAGGGTAAGACACAGAAAGACATTTCTGAACGAATAGGCTGTTCCCAGAGTGCTGTATCAAGGCACCTCAGTGGGAAGTCTGTGGGAAGGAAAAAGTGTGGCAGAAAACGCTGCACAACGAGAAGAGGTGACCGGACCCTGAGGAAGATTGTGGAGAAGGGCCGATTCCAGACCTTGGGGGACCTGCGGAAGCAGTGGACTGAGTCTGGAGTAGAAACATCCAGAGCCACCGTGCACAGGCGTGTGCAGGAAATGGGCTACAGGTGCCGCATTCCCCAGGTCAAGCCACTTTTGAACCAGAAACAGCGGCAGAAGCGCCTGACCTGGGCTACAGAGAAGCAGCACTGGACTGTTGCTCAGAGGTCCAAAGTACCTTTTTCAGATGAAAGCAAATTCTGCATGTCATTCAGAAATCAAGATGCCAGAGTCTGGAGGAAGACTGGGGAGAAGGAAATGCCAAAATGCCAGAAGTCCAGTGTCAAGTACCCACAGTCAGTGATGGTCTGGGGTGCCGTGTCAGCTGCTGGTGTTGGTCCACTGTGTTTTATCAAGGGCAGGGTCAATGCAGCTAGCTATCAGGAGATTTTGGAGCACTTCATGCTTCCATCTGCTGAAAAGCTTTATGGAGATGAAGATTTCATTTTTCAGCACGACCTGGCACCTGCTCACAGTGCCAAAACCACTGGTAAATGGTTTACTGACCATGGTATCACTGTGCTCAATTGGCCTGCCAACTCTCCTGACCTGAACCCCATAGAGAATCTGTGGGATATTGTGAAGAGAACGTTGAGAGACTCAAGACCCAACACTCTGGATGAGCTAAAGGCCGCTATCGAAGCATCCTGGGCCTCCATAAGACCTCAGCAGTGCCACAGGCTGATTGCCTCCATGCCACGCCGCATTGAAGCAGTCATTTCTGCCAAAGGATTCCCGACCAAGTATTGAGTGCATAACTGTACATGATTATTTGAAGGTTGACGTTTTTTGTATTAAAAACACTTTTCTTTTATTGGTCGGATGAAATATGCTAATTTTGTGAGATATGAATTTTGGGTTTTCATGAGCTGTATGCCAAAATCATCCGTATTAAGACAATAAAAGACCTGAAATATTTCAGTTAGTGTGCAATGAATCTAAAATATATGAATGTTACATTTTCATCATGACATTATGGAAAATAATGAACTTTATCACAATATGCTAATATTTTGAGAAGGACCTGTATAAACCGGCTGAGATGCAGAGTTTCGGGGCCATTTTTCCGCCTGTCGCAGGACAGCGTATAGGAGGCGCATTTCTGGTGAGACAAAAGCTCGCAGGTGAACTTTTACTCCACAAGGCCATTCCCGGAAGAGCTTGAAAGCTGGAAATCTGTCTGATACGAGAAGATCATGAGATTTATTTGCCGATCAAAGACCGCGTCACAACCGGCGCAGGTGAAAACCTACAGAGGTTCTATGTCCAAGGAGAAGAGTTTCCTCCTTGTGTATGCAGTCGACTAAAGGTTCTTCATCTTTTCCCCTCCTGGACGGATGAGAAATTACCGTTTTTTCTTCCTTAATTCGATCACGGACGCGTGATCCCCCCCTCTCCTTTTCTTCAGACCTGATTCATCCTCAACCTGTGGAGAGAAGAAATCAACTTCAAAGTAATTTAGTTCTTTTCATATTAAACCGGATAGGTGCATTTAGAGGTCTGGACAGGATGAGGCAGTTAAGGTGATGTAGGATCACCAGTAGTTAATCTCAGGTATTAACTTGTTGCAATACTGATGGAAGTATTTTATGCTGAGCTGTGTTTTGATTTGCTGCTGAATCATGGTTCATGTTTGTCCGGTTGATCCCAAATCAGCCAAGAGTTAGAAGTTGGACTTTTAAAAGTTTTTTATTCAAAGCAGCTGAGGTCTGGCCCTCACCCGACCACTTTTTGTTCCAGTTTTGTTGCTGGAAATTTTCCACTGGGTTCCCGCCTCAAGAGTTTTATGACCCTTTATCAAGATTTGGGGCGATCAGCTGATAAACGGTGGGGCCACGCCCCTTTAGCCCCAACCAGCTGATCGCCCCAAATCTTGATAAAGGGTCATAAAACTCTTGAGGCGGGAACCCAGTGGAAAATTTCCAGCAACAAAACTGGAACAAAGAGTGGTCGCTGCGATCGAGACATCAACACCAGGAGGACTTCTCTTTCCATTTAACCCAAATTACACATTTTCTCCATAAAACTACTGGTTTGATCTTCATAGACACTAAATGCATATATATATTTTTCTTTTATTATTATTGTTAGGTAGTCATTTTTATTCCCTTTGTGTAGAATAGTGCTTGTTAGTTAGGTGATGGTTTTGGACCAGAATAATAGTATATCAGGATTATTTGGCTTCAATAAATCTTCATATATATAATTAAGAGAAGCGTTTGTGTTTATTTCATGCAAGAGTGATTTATCTGTCAAAACAAGGTCAAAGTTCCTCCATCTTCGGTGAAGCGGTTGAATAAACAGTGACAGTTTGTGGTTTTGGTTAATAATTTGTAATTATTAATGAGCTTTGAGCCCATAATCACAACACCAGAGGACATCTCTGGTTTCTATTCGTGATGATTTTTGGTTAAGAAATTAATATTTTTCAAATTATTATTTTAAATCATGATTCTTGATGAATATTCATTAATCAATAATCATATTCCTTACACTGGAAGTGAAGTTAAGTTAGTCTTGGAATCAACTTAGACAATAACCAGTAAACGTTTAGACAACCATTCACAATGCAAGATCAGATAAAATATTATTTTAATAAAATAATGTTTTAAAGAATGATTTGCTGAATAAAACCAACCTTCTGGATGACTGATTATCAACAGTGTTTAATTAGCTGCCTTTATTTATTAAAATAATATTTTAATAAAACAATTAAATGTGGCTTACTGAACATAAGATCTCTCTCTTCAAAGACATTGCTAGTTAGTGACCTGATTTGTGACAATCAGATTGATTTATTTTACCTCACAGAAACCTGGCTGCAGCAAGAGGATTATGTTACTATAAATGAGTCAACTCCTACTAATTATTTAAATTTTCACATTCCTCAAATTACTGGGCGAGGAGGAGGAGTAGCAACCATCTTTCAGTCCGATTTATTGATTAGTCCCAGACCAATCAATAGCTACAACTCTTTTGAATATTTAATCCTTAGTTTTCCTCATCCAAATTGCAAAGCACTAAAACCACTTCTGTTTGTTGTTTTGTACCGTCCACCAGGTCCTTACTCTCAATTTTTAGATCAGTTTTCAGACCTTTTATCTGATTTAGTGTTAAATACAGATAAGGTTATTATAGTGGGGGATTTTAACATTCATGTAGACGCTGAAAGTGATAGCCTAAATATAGCGTTTAATGCTATCTTAGGCTCAATTGGCTTTGCTCAAAACATTAACAAACCTACCCACCTTTGTCTTCATTCTCTGGACCTTGTGCTGACATATGGTATTGAGTGTAAAGACATAACAATATTCTCTCATAACCCTGTCCTGTCTGACCATTTCTTAATAATCTTTGAGTTTAATTTAACAGAGTACTCCACACCTGAAAGTAAATTTCATTACAGTAGATCATTATCAGGCGATGCTGTAACAACCTTTAAAGAATCTGTTCCACTTTTAATTTCCTCATTATCACTGAAAAACACAGTGGAGGGCAATAATTCTGTTTCTGCCCCTTCACAAATTGATTCTCTTGTTCATAGTGTTTCTTCATCATTGCATGATGCATTAGACAATGCAGCCCCCTTGAAAAAGAAGGGAATCATTAATAGGAGGCTAGCTCCTTGGTTTAATTCAGAGCTGCATACTTTAAAGCACAATGTTAGAAAATTGGAGAGAAAATGGCGCTCTACACACCTAGAGGATTCCTACTTAATCTGGAAAAATAGCCTACTGTTGTATAAAAAGACACTTCACCAAGCTAGAACAGCTTATTTCTCATCATTAATAGAAGAGAACAAGAATAATCCTAGGTTTCTCTTTAGTACAGTTGCTAAACTTACACAGAGTCATAGCTCTGTTGAGCCATCCATTCCCTTAACTCTCAGCAGTCATGACTTTATGGGATTCTTCTTAAATAAAATTGATTCTATTAAAAATAAAATCTTTGACATACTCCTGAAGATGATTACTTCATCCTCAGAAAGTGAGACAACATTGGAAATAACTGTAGAACCTGATTTGTGTTTGGACTGTTCTAATCCTGTGGAGCTTCCTGAGTTATCAGAAATATTAGCTTCATCTAAACCTTCAACTTGTATGTTAGACCCAATCCCAACCCAATTATTTAAGGAAGTGTTCCCTCTGATTACCAGCCCCATTTTAGATATGATTAATCTATCTTTAGTAAATGGATCAGAACCACAGGCTTTTAAGTTAGCTGTAATTAAACCTTTACTTAAGAAACCTTCACTTGATCGAGATGATTTAATAAATTACAGACCTATATCCAATCTTCCATTCTTATCTAAAATTCTTGAGAAAATAGTTGCTAATCAAATGTGTGAACATTTATACAGCAATGATCTGTTTGAAGAGTTTCAGTCAGGTTTCAGAGCTCATCATAGCACTGAAACAGCTCTGCTGAAAGTCACTAATGATATTCTTATGGCCTCAGATAATGGACTTGTGTCTGTTCTGGTTCTGTTAGATCTCAGTGCTGCATTTGATCCAGTCGACCATAATATTCTCTTAGAAAGGCTGGAATATGCTGTAGGGATAGGAGAGGAGCCTGATAACTAAAGGATCTGCCTCCCATTCTACTTCTAGAGACTCTAGGAACCACCAGTAAACCTGCAGTCTGAGAACAAAGTGCTCTGTTAGGAACATATGGACCAATCAGATCTCTGATGTATGATGGAGCTAGATCATTAAGGGCTTTATATGTGAGGAGGAGAATTTTAAATTATATTCTGGATTTAACAGGGAGCCAATGAAGGGAAGCTAAAATAGGAGAAATATGATCTCTCTTTTTAATTTTCATCAGAACTCTTGCTGCAGCATTTTGAATCAGCTGAAGGCTTTTAACTGCATTTTGTGGACATCCTGATAGTAAAGAATTACAATAGTCCAGCCTTGAAGTAACAAATGCATGGACTAGTTTTTCAGCGTCACTCCTGGACAGGATATTTCTTATTTTGGCAATGTTCTGGAGATGAAAGAAGGAAATCCTAGAAACCTGTTTAATATGGGATTTAAATGACATGTTCTGGTCAAAAATAACACCAAGGTTTTTTACTTTATTATCAGAGGTCAATTTAATGCCATCCAGGTTAAGTGATTGACTAAGCAGTTTGTTTTTTAAAGACTCCGGTCCAAAGACGACAACTTCTGTCTTGTCTGAATTTAGAAGCAGAAAATTTAAAGTCATCCAAGTTTTTATATCTTCAAGACATGCTTGTAGTCTATCTAACTGGTTGGGTTCATCAGGATTTATGGATAAGTAAAGCTGAGTATCATCAGCATAACAGTGAAAATTTATCCTATGCTGCCTGATAATTTGACCTATTGGAAGCATATATATAGTAAAGAGAATTGGCCCAAGTACTAAACCCTGTGGTACTCCACAATTAACCCTGGAGTTTAAAGATGATTTATCATTTAAATGAACAAACTGGAATCTGTCAGACAGATAAGATTTAAACCAGCCTAGCGCTGTTCCCCTGATCCCTACAGCATATTCCAGCCTTTCTAAGAGAATATTATGGTCGACTGGATCAAATGCAGCACTGAGATCTAACAGAACCAGAACAGACACAAGTCCATTATCTGAGGCCATAAGAATATCATTAGTGACTTTCAGCAGAGCTGTTTCAGTGCTATGATGAGCTCTGAAACCTGACTGAAACTCTTCAAACAGGTCATTGCTGTATAAATGTTCACACATTTGATTAGCAACTATTTTCTCAAGAATTTTAGATAAGAATGGAAGATTGGATATAGGTCTGTAATTTATTAAATCATGTCGATCAAGCGAAGGTTTCTTAAGTAAAGGTTTAATTACAGCTAAAAATAAGCACCATATGCAGTATTTTCAGTTAAGGTTTAAATAAGGCTATGGGCTACGTTGAGCTCCAATGATCATTTTCCTCTTTGGCACATAATAATGGTTTCCTGGGGGAAGCAGTTGGTGTCAATGGACGGTGGGCAGGCTCTTGAGGTATAACAATAGTTAACTCTTGCATAGGCTCGATTCCCATTATGAAAAATAATCTACAGAAAAGGCTTAAAAAAGGCAAAGGACCACAAAGGAACTCCTTCTGAAGCTACAGGTCATTCTTGGTGAGCCTTGCAGCGGCCAAGTAGAGAAGGAAGTGAACAGATGATCAAATGAGTGTTCCAATTATTACATGACCATGGTCATAACATCAACATAATGGAAAGAGAGTAGCAAGCATGAGTACTGACATTTACTCTGATGAAAGTACCAAAAGTAAAGCAATAAAAAGAAGAAAGAAATGACACTAACTTAGGGTGCATTAAGCATTCTTTCTCCCTTAATACTATAGGCCGTCGATTAAGTTTAGAACATTAAACATTATTAATCTGTCACATATCAACCTAAGATAAAAAGATTTACACTCTTAGGTCATGATTATTGTCAGAAATTGACAATAATCAATCTGCTTCATAGTTAGTAAAACATGAAAATTTACCCTGTGAGTTACCTACATAAATGTTGCAATATTAAAATTAACCTTCTAATCTTTTTGTACTGCAGCTAGCCTCTGATATGTGTGGCGGGCGGTTTCACCACGTTTGTGTGGGATGTCTCAACATAGCGGAGACATTTGTTCGCACAGCTTGCTAAAGAACAAAGACATGTTATACAAGTCGTGCATTTTTTAATTACTTCATTTACAGTTGTTTTTTAATTGTTAGTGTTAAATATTTATGTTTTATTGGAAAAATGATTGTTCTATTTAAGTTTACAAAGTTTCCTTAAAGAAGCACCTCTGTTTGTTTGTTCTTCAATGTTGAATGGTAAATGTTAGGCTATTAAGTCATATTTTGATGTTTTTGAAAGAAGTACAATACTGTTTACATTTTTTAGAATTTAGTATATGTCTTTTTTCACATTTTTATAGTTGTACAGCCAGTAAGTTGGAGTAAAAGGTAAACACATTAACATATCTTAACCAGTTTAATATAGGGGGAACTGCAGGGTGTGGAGACTGATCAGATGCTGAAAGTGACAGGAAATACATGACTATGCATTGACAAGTTGAACAGTATAGAAATCTGTAGGCTATCTCTCTCTCTCTATGTATATATATAAATATGTATATATCAGTCAGTCAGTCATTTTCTACCGCTTCTTCCATAGTGGGTCGCGGGGGAGCTGGTTCCTATCTCCAGCAGTCTATGGGCGAGAGGCGGGGTTCACCCTGGACAGGTCGCCAGTCCATCACAGGGCAACACACAAACAACTATGCACACACTCATTCATACACCTAAGGGCAATTTAGAGAGACCAATTAACCTAACAGGCATGTCTTTGGACTGTGGGAGGAAGCCAGAGTACCTGGAGAGAACCCACGCATGCACAGGGAGAACATGCAAACTCCATGAAGACTGGATGCGGCTGGGAATCGAACCCAGGACCTTCTTGCTGCAAGGCAACACTGCTACCAACTGTTCCACCGTGCAGCCCATATATATATGTGTGTGTAAATATGTATATGTTTTGTTATGTTTACATCTATCTATCCATCTATGGGTGTTTATCCATAAAATTATGGTATATCAGTTTATCTAATGAGAGCACACTAGCTGAAAAAAGCGGGTCAGCTTTGCTAAAATACAAAGTTTGAGCTTTCACGGTGGCCGTAGTTTCATTGTGGTGTGAGCACAGCGCGCCAGTTACGAGCTAGAAATAAGCACATGCTTTTCTTGCCACCTACTCGGTGCAGAGATGCAGGGGGAACAGTATCTCATTGGGAAATGCGAATCGATGTAACACCAGAGGTGGACCTTAGCAGGTGTGCTGCAGCAGTTTGAGTTTCCTGGATCTCAAGCTTCAACGCCCGTAACTAAAGGCAAACCTCTGATCTACATTTCATGACTGGCAGTCCAAGGCTCCTCATTACTCATTACCCAAACTCCTCAGTGAAACCTGTTTAGAAATGTGAAAACTTTTTCACTGGTCTTCTGAGACCATTGGTGCACATGGGTCAGGATTTTAAACAAAACCATGACACAGTTACTAGGAAAATATTAACTACAGATGTACAGTTACTCTTATTTTCATATTATAATCAGCTGAACAACTGAACAGATGACCATTAGTGCCTATGAAGGTTTGTGTTGTCTCTGCTCTGAAATACATTTTCATTGTACAAATTATGCATTCAGCTTTGAAGTCTCCAATATTGTTATAAAACAGCCAAGTGAAATGCTGCTTCTTTTTAGTTTTGGCTAATTTCTTCAGTTTTTCCCTACATGATGTCAGTTAAATCTGAGCCTCCTCTATTTCTCTGTGTAAGTGAAATTTACCACTACACTCGGCATCTTGGGAGCAGCCCTTCCTTCTTTCATGTTTAATGTTATTGTCCATATCGTCTTTTCATGTGATTGGCGGTACGGTGAACCCATCCAAAAAAGTTCAACCTCTCCCTGCAAGGATCTGAGTAGAGGCAGAAAATTTTACTTTGAAGGAGTCGGCTCTTCTCGTTTGGTACAACATCATCACAACAAATGTAGGCAATAAATATGAAAGTTTATCCAAAAAAAAAGTATGTGGAGACTAGTGCAGTAAGTGTTAAAACACAGATGAGGCCCACAATCATCAAGGTAACTTAGATGGAGACTGACACTCCAGCCTGGTGAGAGCAGTTCATTTTTATGATCCTCATATTTAGAAGACCTGACTCCTCTCTGACATCTTCACAAAATCTTTTGCACACTGAAACACCTGGCTTGAAGATGGTGTAAGGGCTACATAATAAGCAAAGAGCATAAATGAGACCCTAAGGTACCCAAACCAGGGGGCATTTTGTCTATAATTTCACCTGAAGACCCTGCACATCAACAACCCAAGCAGGACAGCTGACATGAGGCAGCCCTGGCAGAGTCCAACCCAGAAAGACAAAGTGAGAAAGAACATCAGCTGAATCTCAGTCTGATGGGAATCGCTAGTCTAAAGCTGCACGTCCATGTTTTAGTCAAGTTTATGGATGCTCTTAGTTATTAAAAACACAGCAGAACATTAAAAACGATTTTATTATTTCAATCTGAGTTTCAGGTTTAAATACATGGAGATTTATCATGTACTTTGTAATTTGTTGATGGTGGGTTATACTGGTTTGCTGGAGATATTCAGATGTTAAGAGTGCACAGTTACAAGACGAATGTTATTAGTATTAAGAGCATCCTTTACTCTGAGGTGTGCTCTGTGATGTTTCAGTGATAAAAGGGTTGAGATTCACCAAGCACAGGTAGGGATTCAAGCAAGATATATGGAGCTGTCTGTGGGAAGTGAGTATGGAGACCTGGGCACACACATTAACACACACACCACAAAGAGACAGTGGCCACTTTGGTTTTGGTGTAACAGCAGTGGATTCAGCTACACAGTTCTGAACTAGCCTCATCTCAGTTTCTGTGGATTCTAGAGGTCACAGATACCTACTGAACCCTGTCCTGTTGAAACGTGATCTATAAAAACTTTACAGAATATACAAGCAGCATAAGTTCCAACACAGAAGTTAGACTAACTAAGAACACCAGCTACAGTGTGAGAAGGTTAAGTTTTCTTTCTCACTCGGGTAGAGAAATGTTTGATGAAGCTGCGCCTCAGGTCTTTACTGACCAGTCCATAGATGATGGGGTTAATAATAGGAGGAATGATAAAGATAAGGATGCTGAAGAATTTTGTTATATTTCGCGAAAGAGACGGGAACCTGTAACTCACAATCACAATCAATGAAGCGATTTGAAAAATAACATACACAGCAATGTGTGGTGCACAGGTCTGAACAGCCTTGCTACGGAGGGTGCTGTCCGTTCTTCCTTGTTTTAAAGACGCACTCAAAATTCTGATGTAGGAAAAAGCAATGAGGATGAAGGTCGCTGTACTTAAAGTCCAGGTCATTGCTAGACCTGAAAGACAGAAAAAGACAATAAATGTTTGCACAGTATATAATATGTATTGAATATGGTGTCTCTTTCCTTTTGTAAAAATGGCATCCACTGACCATAGATGTTGCTGACAGGAGTGGAAATGCAGGCAAGGTTTAGGATGCCCCGGTTGCTGCAATATACTTGTTGGATCGTGTGACTACACAATGGGACATTCATGTGGAAGGAGAAGAGCACAGCGATAAGCAGCAGGGCAACAATCCAGGCCAGAGCGCAGCAGCTGTGCAGCCGAGCTGAGGTCATAATGGAGTGATACCTGAGAGGTTCACACACTGCGATGTACCTGCAGAGACAGAACACTGTCAGGGAACAAAACTCCTTAAAGCTACATTTAAAGACATACTCTCTTTAAAACTGCCACGCTTCCCTGATAAGCTATCAGCTCATTTTGTACAAATTATTTCCTAATGTGTATTATTCTCTCATATGGGAGGACTAAAAGCTTAGGTTAGTATCTTGTAAACTCTGGAGTAGATTCTCTGCTTTACGTTCAGTCTCAGGTAGAAAAAATAATGCAATTAATGCTGAATTCTCTTCAACTCTGTCACAATCTAAAAACACATCCTAAATACACTGGATAGATAGAGTAATTCAACTGTTTCCAAATGTTACCATAGTAACACATATTTAGACATTGCTTTAATGTAGACATTTAGTCTGACTGTAAGAATTAAATGCCTAGGCCATCACTGATAGGTCAACCTTTATGTTATTTTCAAAGAGTTAATTGTCAACATTTTAGAACAAAATATAAAAAAATCAAGAATCCACACTGAAAACCTGAAGGCAACACCTGAAACTAAAACGATGGCTTCATAAACTGTTTTACCCTTACAGAATTCATTACCTGTCATAAGCCATTACACTTAAAATTGTCAGCATTGCTGCACCATATGTGTGAGCACAGAAGGCTTGAGCGATGGCTGGGATGTATGCAATCTTCTTAAGCCCCATCAACAAATCCATCATGAGACGAGGAAGCACCATTGTGGCCCCGAGCAGATCGCAAACCACCAGGTGACAGATCATTACAAACATGGGTCTGTACAGGTTCTTGTCTATCATAATAACACAGATCACCACACCATTCCCCAGTAACACCACTATGTAGGCGAGCAAAGCCAGCAGAAACATGAAAGGTCTGTTGCCTGGTTGTACATCAAAGCCCTCGAGTTCAAAAACAATCGGCTGTTTGAGAGCAGTCACCATGGTTTGGTTCTCCATCCAAAGCAGTACAGCGCTGTAAATAAGTAGAGCAGACAAACCTTCAGATGTTAGAGGTGCTGAAAAAGTTAGGTTATTTGCTAACATCTTAAAGTGAAATTCTGCAAAAGATTATTTAAGACAAACATCTAATGACTCCTTTTACATAAAACAGATCACAATGCATTACTTCCAGTCATACCACACACTTAAATGGAGACATCAAAAATATAATATTTTTTCCAGAGCATCACCAGCAGAGATTGTTTTATAATATCTAATAATCACAACACTATATGCATTGGGGACAGCATGAAGTCAGTTTCCACACTGACGAGAGCACTGGCATTGCTCTGAGTTGTTGCACTTTGCACTTTCCCTTTAAAGGATTTCTATTTGTCTTTAACACCTTCCCTCAGAGGTACCATGAAAACAACAACACCTAAAGTACCTTTCAGTGGAATCGGATTTACGGTTTGTAGAGGAGGATGCAAATGTAAAGGTGTAACCTGAAGACTCCTTTTCAGCTAGAGAACAGCAGCTTTTATCAGTTGTTCGGATCATCAGTTTTTCCACTTTCTTTTGTTTATCAGAGACTTATTTCCTTATATTAATTTGCTTTTGACAAAAAAAGTTTTTGGCCATGCCAAAACTCACTTTTTGGCTCCAACCCCTGTATTGGAAGCGTCGACCTCCAGCACAAACTGGGACATAAGATCTGGATGAACCAGAATGGGGGTTGAGGAAAATCTCTCTTTGACGGTGTGGATTGCTCTTTCAGGGTTCGGGGTCCAATGAAAGGGTATTTTGGTGGATGTGAGTGCCGTTAAAGGTGAGGCCAGGAGACTGACGTTTCGGAAGAACCGTCTGTAAAAGTTGGCGAACTCCAGGAACCTTTAAAGTTCCTTCCTTGAGTTGGGTGTAGGCCACTCCGCCACGGCCTGGATTTTGCTGGGGTCAAATTTCACCTGTTTACCCTCTAAGATGAATCCTAGAAAGGTTATAGTGGGTACATGAAACTCGCACTTTTTGGCCTTCACGAAAAGGCGATTCTCTAGTAATCTCTGAAGGACTTTTCTGAGATGTGTATTATGTGACTCCAGGTCTTTAGAGAAAAAGAGAATATCATCCAGGTAGACGAACACAAAGACATTGATAAAATCTTTGAGGACAACATTTACTAGGGCTTGAAACACTGCAGGCGTATTGAGAGAACCCTCTGGAAGTATACTGCAGTCTGGCTGGTCGGATTGTTCTTTCATATTGTGTTTTGAACCAGGACACTCTAGAGAAGCACACCAGAGAGACAGGAAAGGTTTAAACAAGTTTATTGAAATAGTGTTTCTGGGCAGTGTCAGGATTCCTGTCTCTCTGGTGTGCTTCTCTAGATTCTTGCAAGCTGATCCTGTAGATCCAGAGTGGTCCTGGAACTGAGGAAAACTCATTGAAATAGGCTAAACCACAGCAGGTTTTCCAGGAAGCGGGTTAGCTGACAGTCAACAGGGTAAGAGCCAGAACCACAAAGGATTTATCCAGAGCAGGGTTTTGCTGACAGCAACTTTCAAGGAGGAACAGAGCTGGGGTTAGCAGGTTAGCACAAAGACAAACACAGAGCAGGGTTTGTTGGCCTGATTCCCATGCTTGATTTAGCTCTACGATAGCCATGATGAACCCATTCTTTGGTAGTTGAACTTGCTCGGAGCTTAGCGAGTTACTTTCTGTTTTAGTTAGTGGGGCTCAGAGCCGTGAGAAGCATCCATGGATCAGGAATTGCCATCCCCGTTGCTATTCTTGTGTATGGGTGCCTTAAGACGAGAGTCTATTTTTGCCGGACAGTCGTGTTCAGTTCAGTTTTCGAAGCAGGTAGAGTAATTGTCCTTATGTTTATTTGCTACTGCAGAGACAAAGACAGCTCTAAAAATGCACTCCAAAATAGTCATTCAATATTTAAGTTATGCTTTCAGCTGAATATATGTTGTGAATGTAAGTGCGATGTGATATAGCTGTTCATTTGACCATTTCTGGCTTTTTGTCATGCGGACGTTCATTGCACTTAATTGATAGTTAATGTGTGATGCTCGACTCCCAGCTGGAAGTCTTTCTGCATGGAGTTTGCATGTTCTCCCCGTGCATGCGTGGGTTCTCACCGGGTACTCCAGGTTCCTCCTACAGTACCAAGACATGCCTGTTAGGCTAATTGGTTTTTCTAAATTGCCCTTAGGTGTGTGAATGAGTGTGTGCATGGTTGTTTGTTTGTTGCCCTGCGATGGCCTGGCAACCTGTTCAGGGTGTACCCCGCCTCCTGCCCATAGACTGCTGGAGATAGGCACCAGCTTCCCCGCGCCCCACTATGGAAGAAGTGGTATAGAAAATGACTGACTGACTGTTTTTCTGTTCCAGCTAATCACACAGTATATGTGTGTATTTATGACACTGGTACAAATGACTCTGGACCACGGCTACACAACTTTAAATGATGCATATCATACTGTCACCAGCACTGCTTTAGGGCTTTCTGACCACTCTCTGGTCCACCTTATCCACCTGAGGTGGTGACATCATACATCACTTTCTGTGAAGACATGTATGCGCAGACCAAGACCTTCTGCACATACAATAACCATAGACCTTGGTTCACTTCTCATCTAAAGCAGCTGCGCAGGGATAAGGAAGAGGCTCACAGCAGTGGGACTGGGCCCTGTATAAGCAGGCCAGGAACAAACAGACCAAGGAGATCAAAGCTCGCATGGAGATGCTTCTGCTGTTTGGAGTGGTTTGAAAAAGCTGACTGCCTACAGGAGACCTTCTCCCAACCCTGAGTAGAATCTTTGCCTGGCTAGAGTGAAGCAGCAGTTCACACGTCAATGCAACTCCTCCACACTCCATTCAGACACAAATTCTGGGCATACAACAACCACCCCCCTATCTTCAGACCCCCTGTCAGCACTAAGGATCTCAGAGGAAGACCTAAATAGGCACTTTCAGTGCTTGAAAACAAAGAACACATCAGGACCTGATAATTTCTCCCCATCATGCCTGAAAGCCTGCGCAAAGTACTAGCCTCCATCTTTACTGAGATCTTCAACAAGTCACTGGAGCTGTGTGAGGTTTCCTCCTGCTTCAAACGCCATCATCCCAGTACCAATGAAACCCATCATCACAGGATTAAATGACTACAGGCCTGTCGCCCTGACGTCTGTGGTCATGAAATCCTTTGAGCGACTGGTGTTGAAGCACCTGAAGGACATCACAGGCCCCCCACTGGTCCCCCTGCCGTTTGCCTACTGGGCAAACAGGTCAGCAGATGATGCTGTCAACTTGGGACAACACTTCATCCTGCAACACCACGATCACCCAGGAATGAACACCAGGGTCCTGTTTGTGAACTTAAGCTAGGCCTTCAACACCATCAACCCAGACATCCTCCGCCAGAAGCTCATCCAGCTCAAAGTACCAGCCTCCACCTTCCAATGGATCACCAGCTACCTGAAGGACCGGCAGCAGCAGGTGAAGCTGGGGAGCATCTTCTCCCGCACAAGAACCATCAGCACCCACACAAATGACTGCACCTCAGCGGTGCAGTCATTTGCTCCTCAAGCTCCTGAAGTTTGCACCACTGTTATTGGACTGATCCAGGACAGTGATGAGTCTGCATACAGATAGGAGTTGGATCCGCTGGTACACTGGTGTGGCCAGAACCACCGGGATTTTAACACACTCAAGACCACCACCCCCACATACCCCTCTCACCATCTTCAACAACACTGTGTCTGCTGTGGACCACTTCTGGTTCCTAGGACCCAACCTTTCTCTGGACCTGAGATGGTCCTCACACATAGACAATGTTCAGAAGAAGAAAAGTCCAGCTAACATCTCTGCAGACCCCACACATCCTGCACACAAACTGGTTAGGCTTTTACCTTCAGGTGGCGCTACAGAGCACTGTTCACTAAAACCAGCCGCCACAGAGACAGTTTCTTCCTCCAGGCTGTTTCTCTGATGAACTCTCGACAGTCAGAGCTCCAGAACAACACCAGGCATACCTGGACTTATCCCACGTTATATTCAGTTGGAAAGTCAATTCTGTATATATGTACATTTAAAAAGATATTATTTTGTGTACCGGAGTCAAATTTCTTTTTTGTCAGTACAAACTTAGCAATAAAGCTGATTCTGAACTTGCAAAAGGAAAATCTCTATAAAAGAAACAGTTTAAACAATCAATTTGTGTTAGAATTCAAAACTGTCCTTTGCTGAGGAGAAAATTTAATAATCAAAACCTTGTTGCAATGTAGAGAGAGAACATCTAAAACTGGTGGGGCAAATGTCAATTGCTTCAGACCTTTGTTCCAACCCGTCCATAGTTTATTCCTGTTAAGAGACTCAGCCTAACCCATATTCCCATGATTCAATGTTGCCATGTGAATCATGGCCACATTGTCCTTGCTAGTGGGACTTAATCATATAAGAAAGTGACAACAATAAATGGAAGAACTCAGTTTGTTAAAAAATGAGGACAACACAAAAGCTATAACAAAAAGAAGAGAGGAGGGTGTACTTTATTCACCTTAGTTTTAGACTGCGTTTTTTAATCTGCAGGTATTTTATGATCTGTAACATATTTATGTTTTACAAAGATGAACTCCTATCTTTTTACAGCAGTTTGCTTGAATAGTTTATTCAGACATGTAGTCTGATTCTGTGTCTACTATACAGGAGTGTTTAATCTTCTTATCTTCTACAGAGCTGTCCTGCTTTGGATGGAGAACCTAACGATGGGCATTCCTCTCAAACAGCCGATTGTGTTTGAACTAGTGGGTTTTGATTTTCCACCAGAACATGGCCCTTTCTTGTTCTTCTTGGCCCTGTTTGCCTACACAGTGATGTTACTGGGGAACGGTGTGGTGATCTGTGTTATTATGATGGACAGGAGCCTGCACAGACCCATGTTTGTAATGATTTGTCACCTGGTGGTCTGTGATCTGCTGGGGGCCACAGCAGTGGTTCCTCGCCTCATGATGCACTTTCTGATGGGGCAGCAGAAGATCTCCTACTTCCCAGCTATTGCTCAGGCCTTCAGTGTGCACACATATGGTGTTGCAATGCAAACTATTCTGGGAGTGATGGCCTATGACAGGTGATAAAATGCATCAGCTTATAAAAAGAATAACAATAAGATTATTAGCTGTGGTGCTGCCACTGCTCTTGGTTTTGTATTGTTTGAAATTTGCGCTATTGGTACCGTTGGTGGATTCATGCATTTAGTTAAATGACTGTTCTCTATGTTAAATTATTTTTCACCTCAGTCAACTGTGACATTTTCTTTTTATGTTTGTTTTAACAGAAAAATATTCCACATTTAAATGTCAAAATATACAAATGTTAGATAAATAAAAAAACTCAGACTATTGATCTCACAATGGAGAAATTATCCTCTGCATTTAACCCATCCCTTAGTGGGCAGTGGGCTGCCATTGTGCAGCACCCAGGGAGCATTCAGGGGTTAAGGTCTTGCTCAACCAGAGTGGCAGGCTGTGGGATTCAAGCCAGGGTACTTGTGGCCTCTTTGGGACACAAATGCCCTGCTCACTAGCCACTAGGCCACCACTCTGCCCACTATATGTGAGAAGTTGTTAAATATAACTATAACACCTTATTGGATTTGTGTGAAGACAGATCAGAATACATCATTAGAATTTGCTGAGAACCATTTCTCTGACAGTACAGTCTCTCTGCAGGTACATCGCAGTGTGTGAACCTCTCAGGTATCAAGCCATCATGACTTCAGCTCGGCTGCACAGCTGCTGCGCTCTGGCCTGGATTGTTGCCCTGCTGCTTATCGCTGTGCTCTTCTCCTTCCACATGAACGTCCCATTGTGTGGCAGAATCATCCAACATGTCTACTGCAGCAACAGGAGCATCCTAAACCTGGCCTGCATTCCTACCCACATAAACGACATCTACGGTCTGTGCATTTAATAAGAATGTAGCTCTATGTTTTATTTGAATCTGTTTCTTTAATGCATCATATTTAAGTTATCTTGCTTGTGTTTTGCAGGTCTGTCCATGACCTGGTCTGTGAGTACCGGGGTGTTTGTCATCATTGCTTTTTCCTACATCAGAATCTTGAGTGCTTCTTTTAAACAACGCAGAACCGACAGCAATGCTCATAAGAAGGCCCTTCAAACATGTGCCCCCCATCTTGTTGTGTATGTGTTCTATCAAATAGCTTCAAATATCGTCATTGTGAGTCTAAGGTTTCCCTCTGTCCCCCAAAACATAAGGAAGTTCTTTAGCATCTTGTTCATCGTATTTCCACCAGCTCTCAACCCCTTCATCTACGGACTAGTGAGTAAAGACTTGCGAGCCAGCATCATGAAGCTTTTTTCCATACAGGTCATGCGAGTTGGTCATAAACAGTGACTAAGTCACACACAAATGTCTCCCAACACAAATAATACAGTAAACAAACCCTGCAGAACCTGTTGGATGCTGTTTGTTCCTGGGAAGCTCTTCATTTTCCCTGTTGGATCACGGTTAGGAACTCTTTCTAGAGTGAAGACCTTAAGAATATTTAAAATCAGTACCTCTTTACCTGAGAGCTATCAATTAAGAAGCAATATCTGTTCTGAAAACAATATGGCAATAAATCTGTTTAATGAAACATTAGACAAACCAAGCAATCATATTCTGTACCCCTGCATTAGGGTTAGTGTGAGAGGTGCTCAGTTCACTATGCAGCCATGTCATATCTACGCAATTTCTGTTGCTTTGAACCCAACTTTTCAGGTCCGGAATGATGTCATAATCTGTCTCAGTGGAAGTTTCAGATCTGCATTAGCAGTCAATCATTAAAAGGCTTTTTTCCATTTTGTACTCATAGTCTACTGTAGGAAAATGTGGTTTTATGACTCCAATAAATACTATAATATTAACAAGTATGAGGTCAGTCAAAGTTATTTTGGTTTAATCAGGACATCTGTCAAATGTGGATCAGAACCAAAAACATGGAAAGAGTGTAGTACAAACCTTTCATAATATACAACTGAATTAGATTACACATGAGTTCTGAACATTTTATGAACATGTATATATGTAATTGGTCACAGAACCTAAAATACAAATTTGACCAAGAATTAAAGATTTAAGAACACTGGTACAAAAGGCTTAATTTCCACATACTAAATGGAAAATGGAAGGTCGTCGGGTACAAATTTCAAAAAGGCTGGAGCTGTGTGTGTGAGAGTTCTTGTCCTTGCTACAGAGAGAGGACCGGAAAATGTATTTTACCAATAAAGAGAGGTCATTTTTGGAAAGCAAGGACATTTTTTGGGTCAATAAAATCTCACCTCTGTGAATTTACATTTCTGTTGTATTTTGACATACTGTAATTGCATATTGGACCTGAGGTCACACAAAACCATAAAATCTGAGTTGGAAAAAAGTTAATTTATTCACAGTAAAACCCACAAATATGTATAACGAATCATTTTTATAATCTAGAAAGTAAAAATACACTGTAAATTTATGAAACATATGTACAAATACTGTAAACAACACATTTACATAAAGGAAAATGAAGGTACAGCTATTTAAAACTACTTACAAAACATCAAGGGGCAAAACAATATGCCAAAAAATAAACATTTGAACCAAATAAATTATAATGCGGGCAATTACTTTGTCAGTGTTTGTACAACTATTTACAGTTAGTTACTAAAGGCTCAGGGGGTCACAACCAAATGCAAATTATTTGTGCCACTCCAAAAAACAGGTCCTGTCCACCACTAAACAGAGGACCACATCACAGGCCTGGCACTTCTAGGGTGTGTGATAACTTTTTTTGTCCAGGGACAGTGTTTGCATTTCAATCTGCCTTTGGTGGCATTTTGGGCAGGATTTGTGGCTGTGGAAAAGGCCACAGGAACATGATCAGCTGATCTGTCTGACCCAGTGGTGAATGGACCTCGTAACCATGCACCCATTCCTCTGGTTGGATCTCCTCGCCTTCCTCTTCATGACCTCCTCCTTTTTTTCAATTAATATGACGAATAGAAATTGTCGTCAAATGCCTGACTGTCTGCCTCACACTCCAGCTGTGGGACTCTATTTTCATCGTCCAGCTCAAAAAGGAGCTGCACTGCCTGCAGTGCATTTAGTCTTCGCATCATCCTCTACATACAACATAAAAACATTAAACTACATACAGGGCTAATACAAACTGAATGTCACTAATCAAAGTATCAAAACGTGCCGTCAATATTGCTGTCTTTCTGTTTTACCCGCTACTCCATTTACGCATCACTCTGCTTCGCATCGCTACTCCGTTCCCGCAATACTTCACAGTTTTATTCATGTTGTGTTTGCAAACACATCCGATTCACCGAGTAGCCAGTTTTTACCATTTCTCGTTGCAATAAACAAGACAATATTCCACAAAATATATGGTTTAATTAATTTAGCATAACTCTAATCATACCTGCAGTTATATTCAGCAAAGCCGCGGCGTGACCTCCTGACCTCAGAACAGCTGTCCATTTACATAAAGCCTGTCAGCTACAGCCGAGGTCCCTCAACGATGAGCTTCTTCATCAAAGGACAAAGAGCGCGTCGGTGGTCCAGGATCTCCTTTGGAAACGGATTGTCACACTGTAGCTCGTACCACAGAGTTCCCTACAGCAGCTTTTGACTTGTTCCTTCTGCTTGAAATGTTCAAGCTTTGCTATAATGGGTCTCGGCTGGCGGTTGTCAGGCTGTTTCGCTTCCAGATGATGAATTGGCTGAAAAGTGTTGGTCTTCATGATGTCATTCAGGACCTTCAGCTGTCGCTGGAGGAAATGATGCACGGTGACCTCTGGATCTTCTTCTGGGTGCTCAGGAATGCCAGAGAAAACAAGATTATCACGCCTGCTCCTCGTCTGGACATCCAGAAGGTTTCCTTCATCTTCCTGTTGTCACTGTAGAGCTGCATCATCCCTTCTTTGAGCTTTAGAACGATTTCCTTCAGCATCTTGTTCTCAGCTGCTAGCATTGCCACCTGATCCTGGCTGTACTCCACCGATTCCCTCAGGCCTGGGATTCCATGTCCAGAACCTCTACCAGGTCCAGTCTGGCTTTGAGGTTGGTAAGCTTCTGGTCCATAGAGTCTATAATGTCTGTGAAGCTTTTATCTGGTAAGGTGTTTGTCAGTGAGCCGCCATATTGTTTATTTGCACGACCATCTAGCAAGATCTCAGCACATCTCCACAGGTGGATTGAGGCCAAGGTGTACGGAGTTCATGCGGCCGAAGCTTCACGAGTACGCCTGTCTGTTTACCTCGTCTGCTTCTCCTGCAAACCCCATAGAGAGCCGCTGCACTGCAATTCAATTATCCTTGAATTGAGCTCTGGAAGATGATCAAAGCTTGGAATATTGTTTTATTCTAATATATTTAGGGAAAAGGTACTCGTACTCGTACTCGTCGTCTTCCGCTTATCCAGGACCGGGTCGCGGGGGCAGCAGACTCAGCAGAGATGCCCAGACGTCCCTCTCTCCAGACACCTCCTCCAGCTCCTCCAGGGGGAGCCCAAGGCGTTCCCAGGCCAGCCGAGAGACATAGTCCCTCCAGCGTGTCCTGGGCCGTCCCCTGGGCCTCCTCCCGGTGGGACGTGACTGGAACACCTCCCGAGGAAGGGGTCCAGGAGGCATCCGGTATAGATGCCCGAGCCACCTCAACTGGCTCCTCTCAATGTGGAGGAGCAGTGGCTCTACTCTGAACTCCTCCCGGATGGCCGAGCTCCTCACCCTATCTCTAAGGGAGTGCCCGGCCACCCTACGGAGGAAGCTCATTTCAGCCGCTTGTATCCGGGTTCTCGTTTAGGGAAAAGGTGCTGAATACAAATCCATATGGCACTTTCCATGTGTTTACTTTTCTAAAACATCACTATGATCCCACAAAAACACTGAAGTTTATGGTTGGAATGGGGCAAAATGTGAAAAAGTTCAAGAGGTGTGAATACTTTTGCAAGGTTGATATGTAAAATATAACACAACTTACTTGATGGTATATTTTAAGGTTTTTTATTGATACCATCTAATATTTAATTGCTTGGTTTTGTTGTAAATGATCACTGGTTTAAAAAGTTCAGCCAGTGATTTGTTTGTTGAAAGTACTGATGGCCTCTGAAACCCTCTGTTCTCACTGGGACCACAGAGATAATTGAATTAAACACTGAGGTGTTCAGGGGATGATGGACTGGGACTCTTTATCTTATTGTGGTGCCAGGTCTTCTCCCTGGACTTGTGTGTTTTTGGTTCCCAAATGAATTGGTGATCGTTTGAACTGGAGGCACCTGTCCAGGATGTAATTTGCACAATCTCTTGAGAAGGCCCAGAGCTCTGGTTCTTCTCTGATGGTGCTCATCCCTCAGGTCTTCTGTAAGACTCAGGTCTGGGGACTTAGATGACCATGCAAGCTTAATCCTGTCCAAAGACCCAATGATGACCCATTTTCAGTGTTTTGGCAGTGCCGACCAGAATTTCCTTAGAAATGTTCTGGTATTTAAAGAGTTCATGATGTTCAGATGTAGCAACTCTTTGTTTTTTCATTCCATTTCTTGCCTCAAAGCAAATATAGGATTCTTATCATTATTTTATTTATTTTAAGACTGAAAATATTCTCCAACTGCTTTTAGTACTTTATTCTAAACTTTTCAGACTCATGTGATTTATGTTTTTGTTGTTTCTTTGACCTTTTAGTTATAACTGCAACTTAGTTCGATTTAGTAAAAGCTGGATCTTCCAACACGTGAATCCCTGCAGAAACGTTTTTCATATCTCCATCCCACAGGACTATTTTCACCAGAAGCTGTTGATAATTAGTCCTCTGGGTCTTTGCTCATGGTGGAATTCATTAATGCTCGCCTTTGTTCGGAAAAACAATATTTGTTCCTGTTTGTTGTTGGAATGCAGACTGATGACACCTGTTGATCATCAGGGGTCAATGTGGTCCCCTGAAACCTAAACACCTGAAACAGTTTGTCTCCATGGACACAGACAGACCAGTTGAATCTCCTTTAGTTTCAACACAGCACATCACTTGAGGCAAACCTGTTGCTCTGAAGCCTTCATGTGTCATCTACATGTTCATCTACGGAAAAAACATCTGAAAACACTGGCACTCACATTGATTTTATCTTTGGGTTCATGGGTCAGTGGGCCCCTTAGACAGGCAAATATCAGACTCTGACATCTTTATTCTAGTAAGAGGACAAGTAGACAAAAAAACTATAAAAAACAAATGTCTTTAATGTTAGAAGGCCCCCTTACCATCACCATAATCTTCACATTATGTCTGGCCTGCTCCAAAACATCAACATTACTTCCAGTTCTTGGTCAGATGGAAATATTATTTTAAACCAGTTTCCCAAGTGTTTGAATAACTTTAAAGAATTTAAGGAGATCCCATCTTAAAACATTTCACATCCTTTCTTTATTTGTACATTATTGCAATTATAATTAACCCCCCTCCACCCACCCACCCACACACACACACACACCCACACCCACACACACACATTTAAATGCAGAGCTGTGATGTTGATCAAACCTGAGCTGTAGCAGCGCGATAGACACAGGTTACAGAAAATAGCAGCTCAGTACAGTTCAGTTTATTTATTTGGCTCCAATAAACCAAATAATCTAAGAGGATGAGTTTGAGTGTATGTGGTGGTTTGTCCTGTGATGAAATGCAGATCTGCCCAGGATGTACCTTGCCTCTCCCCTAACGACCACTAGAAATAGGCACCAAACCACCAACAAACAAGAGAAGACGTCCAGTTGCCTTCTTCTTAAGCTTCTGGAAGGTGCTCCTGATTTTATAGAGATTGCACAAGTGAAAGAAGGCAATTCTGGAAAATAATTCAGCAAAGTTTATGGATTAAAGGGAAATATTGTTTGAAAATGATGCCAATGTGTCCCTGGTCCAAAACACCTGAATGAAATGGCTGAATTCAGACATTCATCTTTGCAGGGTCTGGTAACCAGCCATTTATTTTGATGCAGATGTGTTGGAAAAGGGATGCATCTAAATGTTGCAGAACAAACACTCTTGAGCATCTGTGTTTATTCTTGGACATCCCTGGTCTATAAGTATGACTTCACTTCTGAATCATCTGACTAATAAACCTGTCCAAAGGAGGCCTGTGAAGTGAGAATAAGCTGGATCTAGGTGTGAACACTAACTGACTGAGGTGAATGCGGAACAATGCATCATTTTTATCATTTGATTTCCACCAGCATGACATCATTCTGACTGGAAAACAGAACATGTGTTTTTGGTTTTGTGCTGCTCTGTAACATTTGAAGATTCATTCATGCCCATCTGTCTTCCTGCTGATAATAATTATCTTTCCTTCAGTAAAGAACCTACAGGTAGACAGCAAGCCCTGTCTACCTGTCCTCTCCTGCCTTGAGCATCTGAGATGGCAGTCCAGTCCACAATAATCAACCACCCAGACTCCAAGAAGTCCGTGCATGATCCATGCAGACACCTGATGGTTACACAGTTCAGGTAAAACATGGCCTTCCTTAAGTCCACTACCATCTCCCTGGTTTTGGTGGTGTTTAGGTGCAAGAGGTTGGAGTTGCACCACATGGCATTGTCCCTGATCTGTACTCGACCTCCTGTTCACAAATGATACAATCCATGATAACAATGTCATCTGCAAACTACTGGATGTGTCAGGACTCCTCTTTGTGTTGGAGGTCTGATGTGTACATGGTGCACAGGACATCTACATACTGAGAACAGATGGGACAGACGGCTTGTCCATGTCTTTACATTGATCCATGAGTTCTGATGTTTCTTTTGTCACTTTGGGCTAAAATAACATCTTGGTGTCCCTGACGGTCCTCCACATGGGGTTTATCTTTTGTTTCGAGGCTTTAAGCTGTTTCTGGAGTTCTATTTATTGAGTGATGGTTTAGGTTCTTGCTTTAGTGTTAGTCTTTAGGTTGTTGTTTAGTCAGATCCTGTTGTGTCCTGTTTAGATCACAGTGTGTTCGTTTCTGTGTTCACTCATTTTACCTCAGCTCTCCAGTCCAGGATCCCACCTACCTGCATGGCCTTCTGTTATTTGTACTGACCTGGTTCCCATGTCACTGATCACCTCTCAGCAGATAGAAGTTCATGTTCTTCACTTCTGGTCAGTTCTTTCCATTAACTACTGCACCTGTCTCCGTGTCCTCCACTGTCCTGCATGGTGTGGTCCATGCTCCATGCTTCCTAGTTCTTGAAATATTTTTCCTTCATGACTCAGTTTTTGATTCTTTTGTTGTTCAAACATTTTTTCTTGACATCATAACATGTTGACATACATATGAAAACCGATTCAATAAAAAGTGGTAAATGGCCTGAACTTGTATAGTGCTTTATCAAGTCCACAGAGATCCCAAAGCGCTTCACAGTCTAATCATTCATCTGACACACTGACAGTGGTGAGCTACAATGTAGTGTCGAAGCCGTCTCTGCTTCCCCAGGTCCGTTACTTTGGGCACAGGTTTCAAAAGAGTGAAATAAACACAAAGTACAATCAGCTTATGTTCGCCTCTGCGCAGAAGGAAAGATGCCCCAGCCAACACCTGCGAGCAACAACTCTGCCCTCTCTCCGCTTCCAGCTCGTTTTATTAAGTCTCCAGGGTGTGTTCACATTCCCTTTTTTACATATATCATATCACTTAGTTGTACAGCATAACAGTTCCTTATGTCCAAATAAGGAGTGCTTCCTGTTATTACTTCCAGCAGGCTCATCTTCTCCTGTCTCCCATCCGCTACTCCCCTGTCCTTCACCAATTTATGACCTCTATCTGCACATTCCAGTTACACACATAGATAGTTTTATATTCTACAGTAGCTACAGCTGCCCTGGAGCAGACTGACAGAAGTGAGGCTGGCGTACAATCGGCAGGTTTACTGGTGGTTCCTAGAGTCTCTTCCTTCTTAGAGAAGTTCCTACTTCTCTAGAAGTAGAATGGGAGGCAGATCCTTTAGTTATCAGCTCCTCTCCTGTGGAATCAGCTCCCAGTTTTAGTCCGTGAGGCAGACACCCTGTCTACTTTTAAGGCTAGGCTTAAAACTTTCCTTTTTGATAAAGCTTATAGTTAGAGTGGCTTAGTTTATCCTGAGCTATCTCTGTAGTTATGCTGCTATAGGCTTAGGCTGCTGGAGGACATAATGACCACTTTCACCTCTTCGCTACATTCTCATACTACTCTCCAATTCTGCATTATTTACTGTTATTTCAGCTTTTAACTTTATGTTCTCTCTTTTCTCTTCCTAGAAGCTACACCTGGCCTGGCTCTGTGTTCCTGAAGGGGGACATCGGCTAAGCTGCTGCTGCCAACAACTTAATGCTCACCTTCTACAGATGATCCACATAGCCCTGTCTTTCAGTGTTTAACCCTTTCTCTCTCCTAGACATGGCTACTGACCGAGCTTTTTTTTTGTGTGTGTGTCAATCAGCTATGTCATTATTTATTAAACAAAAAAAATGAAAAATTTGTCAACATACCAAGTCTTCATCTAAAAGAAAAAACATATTTGTATTTCTTACACAGACACTTGGTTTTTCCCATTTCCTCCACTGTGCAGCATGACCTGAAATTACATATGTAGTACCACAGTGAAGTGCTCCATTGGCTGCTTCTGCAAGGCATCATGTTTTTTTTTGTAATTTTATTTTTATTTCTTTTGCTGATAGTTTAACATATCAAAGCAAATAGCCCATTCCGACAAACGGAAAGGCTTGAAAATGTTGTAGAATTTTCTTATCAAAGTGGAGAGAAGTTGACTCACAACAAGAGAA
The DNA here is from genome assembly GCF_021462225.1 of Girardinichthys multiradiatus. Taxonomy (NCBI): domain Eukaryota; kingdom Metazoa; phylum Chordata; class Actinopteri; order Cyprinodontiformes; family Goodeidae; genus Girardinichthys; species Girardinichthys multiradiatus. Next base: position 1,000,032 of record NC_061804.1, read on the forward strand.
AATCAGGACTTTGTCTTTATAAGTTTTATTCAAAGGCATTCAGCGTTTGAAGACCCTGACACTGAGGTTAGTCAGTGAAGCAGAGTCCTGATCAACATTTACATACAGTATTTATACCAGAACATGACTGTTTTATCTCAACTTAAAAGAGTCTGTGTTTTATGACCCCAGACCCTTCTCGGGTTCAGAGGTGACAAAGTTATCTAGGAACCCATCTGTCCTTCCCAACACATCATCCTAACTGTGGGTTTTAACCATTAAACTTCTGATAATGGTTTTTACAGCTTCCTCCTCTAACAGATGTTCTGAGGATGAAGGTAACCTAAAGGTCATACACTTTGGAACATTTAATAAAAGGATTTCCATTACAACTCATTTCTTCTGATTACAAGATAATCACAACTAAAGGAAAATTCTTCAAAACCATCAGATAATCCAAAGCCATTCTAGTTTGCAAACTCATCGTTCTAATAGCTTGCTGCTCCTCGATCAGAACAGTGAAACCTTCCTCAGATAAAGCAGTAAGATTAAAAGTTAACACAAAGGGATCTGGAGCCAAAGATCCTGAAATAGTATAAGGATCAGTTCTGATAGGACACGACTCAAATTTATGTCTGTTGATTAAAGCGCATGAAACAGATATAATAGTTTTGCAACCTTCTGTCTTTCCAAGGAAATAAGGTGTGTTTTCCTCCTGTTCGATACAAATATCTGTACCTATATCTGGATATCTTATTGATTCCTATTAACCCAAAATCTATAAAGAGTTCCTGTAGTAGCAAATATTAAATTAGTCTCACTAGAAAATCTACTAACATTTCTGCTTTGCCTTACAGTATAATTCCTCACCCAAGGAAAAATAACCTCCACCAGCTGGTTATGTTGCCTATCTGGAAAGAAAGTAGTATCAATAGGAACAGGAACTAAAAATGGTTGATTATTAATAACACGTGGAATCAAACAACAAACATAGCAACTATCATTTCTTATCTTCCTCACAGTTTGATGCATCAGTTGCTACCAGATATTATCATCATGATCATAGTAGTCAGAAAAGTAATGAATCTCTCTTTGAATCAGCTGATGAGTATTATTAGCATAATTACTCAGATTAGCCTTACATTATCTTTGCTGTACCTTTTCCAAAATGAACACAAGAGTAATAAAAATACTTGCAGTACCAATCATTAGCATCAGAAGAGACCATCTTCCATTTAACTGCATCGTGACCTTGAAGAGGAATGTCCTTTCTTCTGGTACTGAAAACAAATCATAAACAAAACTTAAAAATCCTGCTGACTCTCCTGAGTGGCTTCAAGCTGCCGTGTTACCAGTCTGGTACAGGTGGGCGGTCGTAGGAAGCTCCTCTAGAAACATATTTAGAAACAGGAACTCTAACCTGCTGGAAGTTAGGCTTCCATAGTCCAACTAAACAACGGTGAAAATGAACACATTCAAATTTGTAATAATACCATAATGATAAATATCAAGCAATAAACATGAAAGTTAGATAAAAACATCAGAGATTTCCTCCTCAGAGTCAGTCTTGCTGTCAAAGTGAGAGGAAAGAATCTCTCACTGTGGTGTGTGTGCAGTGAGGCAAATGACCTTATGATTTCTAACTTTCAGGCAATGCGATGGCCTTAAGTAGATTCTGAAATAACGTGGCACTGCCCAAGAGATTATTGTGCCCTTGTAAGAACAGTGTTCTTCAACCACCTCTTCAATCACTCGCCAGTGATCAGCTTACAGTTCTTTGTCTTGTGGTGGTCCGCTGTCCTCACACCTTTCAGGCCGTGGATGATCCAGTTAGAAGATGACTTGTCCTGGAAGCCAGATGAAGCTGGAGGAGCTGGAGCTTTCCTGCAGCTTTCCTGCAGCTTTCCTGGGTGTCTAGTAGGATCTGATATGGGCCATTCCAGCACCTGGACTTCCTGTGTTTTCTCCTAGATTCTCTGACCAGAATCCAGTCGCCAGGAATAAAGGACTGGAGGGTGGAAGTGGCTGTTTCTGGTAATGCAGCCTTCACTGTCTGTGAAACTTGAGAAAACACAGTGGACAGGTTTTGACAGTAAAACAACATCCTATCTTCACACAAAGATGTGGAAGAAAAAGATCTTGGCAATATCCCCATGTCCAAATTAGGAGACCTGCTACACAGCACTTCAAAAGGACTGAGATTTGCCTGTGTCCTTTGTCTCAATCTCATATAAGTGAGAACAATAGGTAGAGCCTTCACAACACTTGGCTAATTTTCAATTCAAAGTCCCATTCTCAAACCTAAGTACTTAACTACATGAACTTCATCAAAACATCCAACAAAATCCAAAGAATTAATCTTCTGACTTCACCTGATATACAAGCAGTGACCATCAGCTAAATATTCTTTATCAAAAATGTGACCTGATGTTTGAGGAAGGTCTGATTACAGGTCAATATTTCATAGTTTCAGAAAACCCAAAAAGAATTTCAAAAATGGTCTAATCTGTGGAGATGTAAAATTTCACAAAAAATCAACACCATAATTTCAGAGAGGTTTTCAGAATGTGGTCTTAGGGAGCTATGCACCATTTATATAAACAAAGTACAACGTTTCTCTCACATTGTCACTAAGTCCTCACTGGAGGTATGAGCTACCCTTTTTCCCATGGGTGCTAAAACTTTTGGAACCCCATGTTACTTTATTCTGACATTCCCCTCTTCTGGCGCAGGGTCCAACCCATGAGACAATCCAGCAAAAAGTTTGTACAAAAATGTTCTAATAACCAAGATCACATAACATAGAACCAAAGAAATGAATTCTGACATAACTATGTGTCTCTATGAATTTAATGAAAGCAACATAAAGAAAATCCAGATGTTTTTAACTGCAATTCAGTTCCATTAACAACTAAACACAAACTTTAATTATTCAGTTCATCAATATTTCACTTAGAAATTAGTCACATATCATCCTGATTTGTCTTGTACAAAGATGAGTATTAGATTAATGGACATCTAATGTAATTCAGATGCATAAACTCTACAAATTGAATCTAATAAATAATTCCCACCAAGTATAAAGTCATGACTCAGATTCTTTATCAAAAATATATTCCTTACTTTTGCACATCTTGAATTGTCAGCTAGTTTAATGGCACCAGGGAAACTTTCAATCTAATAAATCACCAATGATTCTGTATGTAAAACTAATTCTTCAAACTAGTTTAAACTAATTCATTAACCTTTTAATAATAAAACACATAAATCTAAAAGTCATCCTACATCCATAAAAACATGTTTTCAAGGCAACAATCACTACAAGCATTTTGATTCTATTGTCTCTTAAACAATGTTAAAACTCAAGAAGGGAGGTGCTGAGCGTTACCATGACAGCAAAGGTGTGAACCAACCTGGTAGGTGGGCGGAGTCAGGCAGAACTAACCTCTGATTGGCAGCTTATGGGCAGGACCACAGTTTCTTCATCCCAACCCATCTTAGTGAACCTTAAACTACAAAACTGTTAACATGAACCTACCTCAGAAACAAGCTGCTTCTTAACTCTCCTGAAAACTCAAAGTTTTAATCAATCTGAGATTTAGAAACATTATTCTAAACATGGATTATTGTTTCATGCAACATATAAACAAACATTTATTCCAACAAAACAAACAAAACATCAAAGACAAACAAATGGCCAAATTTGAAGCTTCAAGAATTCAAAGAAATTTTTAACAATTTCTTTTCAGAATATGTTTTCTCAACCATATCTTTTAATGCTTTAATTGATCAATTTCATTATGACAATCTTCAGGATCCTTTTAAAAAATGAGTGCACAAACTATTTAGAAGCACAGCAACAGTTTTCTCTTAAATTAATCCAAATTAACTGATGCTGAAACCTTTTGCTAATTCTTTGTAATGTAACTCTATAATAATAATAACTACAATCCTGAGAGTTATTGTTATAATTCTCTTTTTGTTTGGCTCAATTTAATAGCAACTGCATTCAAGAATTTCTCTGCTCAGGTTAAATGTAAAGAAGTATTTTAAACCGGCGATGACATTTTTATGGTATATCCAAACTAAACAAAAACTGCAGTGTTTGATTTAATCAGAAATTAAGATAAGAAACTTGTCTCCAAACTGGACTTTTTCCCACATAATGTTTAAAAAAGAACAAACATCATTTTCTTTAATTTGGGCTATTTAAATTTTGAGAGTTGGGGAGAAAATTATTACTAGAACCCCTCTTTAATAATCTAAATGCTGATAAATGTTCCAATATTTTATCTCTTAGTAATCTGAAATCACCTTGTGTATCTTTGTACTCCTATGTATTCTTTTAATCCTTAAACCCTAAGAAATCAAACAAGGAGACTGGAGTTTAAGCCGACCATCTTCTTACTGTTAAGAGAGCCTTTATTTCTTTTCTTTTCCTAAAATGAAGGATTTTACTTGTCTTGATTCTGTTATAAAAATCCTAACCTTGGTTCCAAAACTAAACTCTTCAACCCCAATCTGTGTCCCCAGAGTAGAAATTTTGAGTATTATTGCATTTCAAAGCCACCAAATGACTGGAACTCATCATTGGCTTAGATCTATTTTAATAAGTAATCATTCTACCTTTAATTAAATATTATAATTTCATGGACCCAAAATCTATGGCTCACGGGCTTCAGGAGTCCAGGAACCACAGGTTGAATACTACTGCATTGAACAATGGTGTTAACTTTCTGCAGAGATTGAAGGATTGGCTAAATATATTATTTCTGCTTGGACAATAATCAGATTTAAAATTATTAGTTCACAGCTCCTAATTTACCTCAGATCATATTTGCTTCTAACACAGTTCATAAGAAGCTTCAGACAAACATTATGTTAAAAAAACAAGAACAAAAACCAGATCTGTTTTAAAATAAAGAAAAAACATGCTTAAAAAAACTTGATACTGTGGTGGAAAATAACTCCATGGTTCTGAAGGCCTTTTCATGCAGAGTCTTTTAGGAAACATGAGATTAGTTTAATTTTTGTGTGGTACCACTGTCCAATCAGATTCTTTCTAAATAACCCAATTTTTCATTCTCATTTTAAAGGTTTGTTTTACCAAGGAAAATGTGTTTAACAAAACCAATTACTCTCAAAAGTTTTAAAAGTTTTTAGCTGCTGATATCTTAGAAAACAACAAGTGTTTTAATATTTCTATGCAGCACAGAACTGATCAGGTGTCCTTTCCTTCTCCAAAGGGAGAAAAAAGAACCTGCAGAACCAAACCTTTCATAGTTTTTTATCAGGACCTGATATAAGGTACAGTATAAATAAACACGCTGCATAAATCAGAAGAGGAAGAAAAAACCTAATATAACCTCTTCCCAGCAGCTGCTGTGAAAAACAATGAATTTGTACTTTCCATAAGCGTCAGTTAGCACTTGCGGACAAAAACTGCACCAAACTGTAAATACTGTGTCAGAAACTGTATGAAGACCATCTGCAGTAGAACTAAGCCTGTTTTAATGAGGTCTCTACCCATTAGATTTATGGAATACAAAATCTGACAACAGAAAATAATACCTGAAGGAGAAACCCATCAGGTTTTAAACATGCGCTGGGTTTTATAAAAATGCTCCTTCATGAGATCTGTCCTGAGAATAACATAGAAACACTTGGTTACTGCTGAGTTTTGGAGATGTTATAACTTCCTCTACTTTTAATAACTTTTAATAACTAGAATAATTGACCCTGAATATTCCACGATGAAAGAGAACTTGTTTCTCTAAAAGAATTAACTGGAAAGTATCAAATGAGTTAAGTTATCACCCTTTTAAAGATACTTTTCTAACCCTAAAATAATATTTTAACCCGCTATATCTGTCAACGTCAAGCAAGCGTCACATGAGCAGCGGTTAATAAGCGTTCTTCATTGCAGAAAATAGGAAAAGATTTATGCAAATGTGTGTGTGTTTGTACGTTACCTCCATCAGTTTCTAAATCGCTCCAGAGTCAGACTGTCAGGCACACAGTCCTCTATCAGTCCAAAAAACAACCAGGCCCTTCAGGTCTGTTGGTGAGACATTCAATCATTCTTTGTCCACTTTAACTTCTCCAGGAGGGAGAAAGAAGAAACTTTGCTCCTGTTTCTCTTCTGCCCGCATAAGATGCTTTCAATATAAATCCAGTGTATCACTCTTCTGGCTCTTGCAAACAGCATGGATCGTTGTCCATCTCAGTGGGTCCAGACTTCTTCTGAGTTTCGTTCTGGTAGAAACTCACACTGTGATTTACAGCAAGCAGGCAGATCCTCTCCCTTTCAGGCCGTGATGAAGAAGCATCTCTGGTGGAGTAGCCATGGAGAAGGGCAGGTTTCTAAGGTCCAGACTCAAAAACACAGATGTTGAACTTAAATCCCATATATGTGTGTGTGTGTGTGTGTGTGTGCGTGTGTGTGTGTGTGTGTGTGTGTGTGTGTGTGTGTGTGTGTGTGTGTGTGTGTGTGTGTGTGTGTGTGTGTGTGTGTGTGTGTGTGTGTGTGTGTGCGTGTGTGTGTGTGTGTGTGTGTGCGTGTGTGTGTGTGTGTGTGTGTGTGTGTGTGTGTGTATGTGTGTGTGTGTGTGTGAGACAGATGAAAAGTTTAGTATGGGTTCAGATTTTGCTCACAGAAATATTATCAGTCATTCAGTCAGTTGTCCACCATAACATTCACTAAACTCCTTTCTTTTCCGACTGATTGCAATATTTAAGACAAACGAAACTTCCTGCAGGAAAGTTTAACTCTTTAACACCTTAATTGATGCACTCTGTTCTTTTTAATCTTTTCTTATGTTTTTTTATTTTTCTCATCTCCATCCTTCAACTGTTTTACTTTAAACTATTTAAACTATTTAACTTATTTACACTCAAACTTTCACGCTGTGAAAAACCAAACTTATCCTCCCAAATTAAAGCACATTTAACACAATCATCCCCACTTTTTCCTTTCATTATTTTATAAATCAGAGTCTGAAGAAGGAGACACCCCTGATGCCTCAAGGTTCCAGAACCATATTTTGTTTACCTGTTCAGCGGCACGTCTGCCGTCTGGCTTTTCTCCTTTATGAGGTGTAGAAAATTGCTAAAAACCACCCGCAAAACCCTGTGTTCTGCTTTATCTTATTGTAACCAATGAGAACCTCCCTGTCATTCCTTAATAGGGTAACTGGGCCCTCAGCTGATGTCCTCCCTCTCGCAACTCTGGAACCTAATTAATTAGTTAGGAGATGATGGTTAATGTGTAATAAAAATAATAATATACATTATATCATACAGAGCAACGTCTCACCCAGATATATTTGTAGACAAATAGTTCGGATCCAATCGTCCAGAAGCCGCTGGCGGACACCAGAACTCCCCTCCGTAAAATGGAGGTGGACTGAGAACAACGTCTCCAGGCTGGCCAGGCGTCCGTGTCCCATCCTGCGGTCTCCTCTGGCACGTTAGATCTTGTTCGTGACGCTAAAATTGTTGTGAAATTTTCTTATCAAAGTGGGTAGAAGTTGACTCACAACAAGAGAAAATCCAGACTTTGTCTTTATAAGTTTTATTCAAAGGCATTCAGCGTTTGAAGACCCTGACACCGAGGTTAGTCAGTGAAGCAGAGTCCCAATCAACATTTACACACAGTATTTATACCAGAACATGACAGTTTTATCTCAACTTCAAAGAGTCTGTGTTTTATGACCCCAGACCCTTCTCGGGTTCAGAGGTGACAAAGTTATCTAGGAACCCATCTGTCCTTCCTGAGACATCATCCTAAAGCATGAGTTTTAACCATTAAACTTCTGATAATGGTTTTACAGCTTCCTCCTCTAACAGATGTTCTGAGGATGAAGGTAACCTAAAGGTCACACACTTTGGAACATTTAATAAAAGGATTTCCATTACAAAAAAAAAAAAAAAAAAAGGAGTGAGTAAATAGAAAACATTTTTTTGAAAAACATATTAAAGTGGAACAGAAAGCAATAGAGGCTTAGTTGACAACCAGATACCTTGGTACAAATACCTTACCGTGTCATAAAATAAGGGTAATAGGTGGAAGGATTTGGCTCTACATGAAGTCCGACCTTACAGGCTTTACATATTCCGACCATTTTGACCAAATCCTATAAAATGTATCTTTTTGTATCTTGAGAGAAATGTAATCTTTTCCATGATATAAATGTCTTGCACAATAGCAATCCATTCCTCAATGGTAGCTGGTTCCGTTTTCAGCCATCTTCGTGTGATAGCCTTTTTACTGGCTGCAATAAGTAAACCAAATAATTTTTTATCTTCTCTATCCAACTTTTGTTGTACATCACCCATATACATAGTGATACATTTAAAAGGAATCTTAAGTCCAAAAACATGTTCTATGTGACAGTGTTCCTCCTTCCAGAAGTGTCTAATAACCTGGCAGACCCAAAACAGATGTTCATGTGTGGCTCCCCCAGTCCCACACAGTCTCCAACATGAATCTCCACTGCCCAGATGTCTTTTCTGGATTGGTGTGATGAAAAACCTCATAAGGTTTTTTCAGGAAAACTCTCACCATACATTTGATGCCGTGAAGGTCCACTGAAGTTGGCATATGTTTTCCCAAGTGTCAGTTGAGATCAGTTCCTTTATCTCAGCCTTCCACCTTTTCTTGATGTAGTCAGTACTCCCTTGTTTTGAAAGCTGAATTCCATTGTACAATCGGGAAATCACTTTTTTACACTGTCTCAGACTCATTAATGACTGGAAGACCTCCAGAAATCCAACATTGCTATCACCCAAAGGTTGTTTCAGAATTTGGTTGAAATAATGTCTGACTTGAAGGTATCTATAGAAGTCGGCCTTTTCTAAACCATACTCTATTTGTAATGCTTCAAAACTTTTAAATTACCGTTTGTGAAGAAATTAATTGTAGCATGTGAGGCCCCTAAAAGACCACCTCTTAAATCCGTCATCACTTTTATTGGGTTCTAATTCATAATTGTAGCCGCACCATCTCAACATTCTGGATGCGACATCTAGTTTACATATTTTAATTATGTTTTTTAGGGGGTAAAATAGACAGTCCAATAGGGGGTCTTCTGAAGCCCTCAGTTCACTCTGGAGTTTATCATCTGTCAAGAGGGCCATTATTGGAATACCCCTCACAGTGGTACCTTCCAATTCCTTCCAACCTGATGTATAGGATGCTGAACCAATATAAACTAGTAGCCTCATCTGGACGGCGTAATAGTAATCCCGTAGACATGGGAGACCCATTCCCCCCTTTTCTTTCCTCAACTGTAGTGTTTTGTATTTGACCCTAGCTCCTTTCCCTTGCCATAGATATCTAGAAATTAATCTATCCCAATCCTGAAATTGTTTGGGAGGTATTTTCAGTGGAAGGCATTGAAAATAATAGAGCATGCGTGGGAGAACATTCATTCGAATTGACTGTATCTTAGAGCTCAAGTTCAGAAAGGGAATTATATACAGATTTTATGCTTTCCATTAGTGGGCGATAATTAACCTCAAACATCTGAGAATTATTTTTATGTAGTTTAATCCATAAATACCAAATATAGTCACTACTCCAATTCCATTTATATTAATTTTTCAGTTCTTTTGTTGGGTTAAAATTAAATTTTTGCTCTCCATTTAAGGTCATTACTCCCTTTATGTCAAGTTTCTGTCGAATCCACTGGGCCAAAGCTTCAATGAATAGGCGAAGATGAGTGGCGAAGCGCAGCATCCTTGTCTTGTTCCTCTATGCAGACAAAAGGAGTCTGTCAAGTCCCTATTGATTTTAATTCGGGCTTTTGGTTTAACATATAGTGCTTCTAGCGTATTAATAATGGTATTATGGAGGTTAAATTTTTTGAGAACTTTATACAGAAAAAACCATCTCACCGAATCAAACGCCTTTTCTGCGTCCAAATTGATTATCAAAGAAACGTTTTTTTGCATTTTTATCTCTTTCATGATAAGCATCATTTTCCTAATATTATCTTGGGCTTGTCTTTGTTTAACGAAACCTGTTTGATCGTTGTGTATTGAACACCCTGACCAGAGTTGGGATTAAGAGGTCTTGCATGGATTTATACCACTCAGGGGTGAAGCCGTCCTGGAGATTTCCCCCCATTCAATCTCTTGATTGCTTCTTTTACCTCCTCATATGTTATCTTGCCTGTTAATTGACTATTCTGGTTATCTGTAACCTTAGGCAGGTGTATTGAGTCTAAAAACGTATTGACTTGTCGATCATCTGCTGCATGGGGTTGAGTGTATAGGTGTTCATGAAACTTTTGGAAACATTGTTTAATTCCTTCAGGACTTGTTTCTAACTGTTTTGTTGAGGGGTTTCATATTTTATGAATATTTCTGTCTGCCTGTTGCTTTCTTAATTTGTATGCTAGGAGTCTTAGTGATTTCCCACCTGACTCATAGTAGCGTTGCTTAGTCAAAGAAGCTTTTTTTGTATTTCAACATTATTTATTTAATCTATTTCTCTCTTTACATCTAAAATTTTTGTCTTAATTTCTTTTTTCAAATTTAATGAGTGTTCATTTTGTAGTTTTTTCAATTCTTCTTCCAGTTCTCTGAACCTCTTCTGTCTAGATTTTTTCTCATAAGAACAAATTGATATCATCCTGCCTCTTGTCACAGCTTTTAACGCATCCCACAGTATTGGTGGTGTCACTTTCCCATTATCATTAAGATCCAAGTAGGATCCAATTTCAAATTGCAGTTTTTCTTTGATTGTACCGTTATTTAGAATATTTGAGTTCTTCTTCCAGGAAGTGAATTTCCTTTTGCTCTCTAGGTTAACTGTCTGAATCAAAGGAAAATGGTCTGACAATGTATTAGAACATACTTTACATTTTACAAGTCTGTGTAAAACTTTCCCAAAGATAAAAAAATAGTCTATCCGGGAATAAACACTGTGGCTTGGTGAATAAAGCCCTGTGAACTGGGATTTAACTCCCTCCACACATCTACTATTCCCGCTTCATTCATTAGAGTTTAAATTTTTTTGCTGTTGTTACTTGTATCAGGTTTACCATTGGATGAATCATTTTTTGGGTTCAGTCTGATATTAAAATCACCCCCACATATTAGGAACCCATGACATTTTGTTATCATCAGTTCACAGATGGATCTATAAAAACTCCAGTTGCTACCCGGAGGAACGTAAACATTTAGCAAATTAACCTCAATATCATCAATTTTGTCTTTGACCAAAACAAATGTACCCTCTTTGTCCTTATGTTTAGAAATGTATTCAAAGTTTACTGTTCTAGAAATAAGAATCACACCCCTCTTCGCCTCCTGATTTATTTAGTTTTGCATGCTCAGCATCATCAAGGTGCGTTTCTTGCAAGAAAGCTATTTGAATTTGGTCTCTTTTTAATTGTGATTGTATTTTTTCTCTCTTAACTGGGTTGAGTACGCCATTGATGTTAAAGGAAGCCACTTTAATTGTTCTATTCATCTATGTAAACCCATCCACCACTTCACCCCAGATTTTAGTAAGCCTCGTGCTAAAAAAAAAATTTAAGAAATGAACTAGAAACATTGAACAAATAACACATGAACCAACTTCGAACAAAGCATATTCAGTTTAACTCCCACTGTAGGGGTCTGTAAACTAGACCCTATTGAGCATCCCGGAAGATGCTCTAAGGGAAGATCCCTCTTCATGTCCTTGGTGTGAGGGGCCCTTATTGGATGCTTGATGAAAGTGAACCCAAACCTGACTGCTCAGTAGATCTGTATTTCAGTGGGACATCCGTGGCCTAGAATTAAACTCACCTCTCAAATATGACCATAACCAGTCTGAGGGGGAGGGGGTCAAAACAAAACCCACAAAGTGGAATAACTGCAGATGGGATGCTTTGCACAGCTACGGCTTTCCGCCTACTGATTTGCAGATGGAGCGGATGATGGTCGCCTGTAAGCTCTCAACCTCTCCTTATAGCTGTCGTCTCGACTGGAGGTGGTTGTTTTCCTCTTTGTGCGCCTATCCGCTTTCCTCCAGGTTAGTCGTCGGATCTGTTCCACCAGCGTCTCTTGGGGCCTGACGATCCTCACCTCGTAGCCTCTGGTTGCCATGTCCACCGTAGCTTCCTCAATGGATTCATAGATTTTAGTCTCATTTTTGACGACAGTTCCCTCCTGCCTCGTCGTCCAATGGCAAAAACACACGGATATCCAACCAAACATCTCACCCCTCGTTTTTGTCGCTTACAGCTTAAAGAAATTTTTCCTTTTTGGGGGGGATTCACATGAAATTACTCGGGTTCTTTCGGGAGCTCTCTCACCACGCAGCCATCGACATGATGTTCCGACCAGAAGTGCCACTGACCGAGCTTTTACTGTAACTAACTCTATGTGCTCTCTTTCATCCTCTGTGAAAGCCACTTTACTCTGTAACGTGGCTTGAGATGACGTGTTGTGAATTGACGCTATATAAATAAAACTAAATTGAATGAGGTGGGCTGCATGGTGGTGCAGTTGGTAGCACTGTTGCCATGCAGCAAGAAGGTCCTGGGTTTGATTCCCAGCCGGGGGTCTTTCTGCATGGAGTTTGCATGTTCTCCCTGTGCATGCGTGGGTTCTCTCCAGGTACTCTGGCTTCCTCCCACAGTCCAAAGACATGCCTGTTAGGTTAATTGGTCTCTCTAAATTGCCCTTAGGTATATGAATGAGTGTGTGCATAGTTGTTTGTGTGTTGCCCTGTGATGGACTGGCGACCTGTCCAGGGTGAACCCCGCCTCTCACCCATAGACTGCTGGAGATAGGCACCAGCTCCCCCGCGACCCACTATGGAAGAAGCGGTAGAAAATGACTGACTGACTAAATTGAATGAAGATGAAATCTTTTATTATTTCATTTTTTAAAGGTTTTAATAAAGCAATTTATAGAATATAATTCTCACTCCGTGTGACATTCAGTTCAAGTCAGACTTTAACAACCTGAGAATGCCCATAGAGAACTCCACACCTCCTGTAATCAGTGTTATTGTCTGAGCTGTAATAGACATCTTCTGGTTTCCTCCCACAGGACTAATTTTCATCAGAAACTGTTAATAAGTGTTTCTATGGAGCAGCTCACAGTGGGATTCATTTGTTCTGGAAACATGCTTGCTGATAGAACCCAGACTGATGAAACCTGTTGCCCACCAGGGGTCGCTGTGGTCCCTGAGCGCCCAGCACCTGAATACAAACTGACCAGCTGAACGTTTTTCAGTTTCAGCACAAAGAAGTTCTCTGGTTTTCCAGATACGTTATGTTGTACAAGTTAGCTGTGTTCACTGAACTGACCCCAAGGCCAAAAATATGAAGCATTGTTGTAATTTGTATGGGAAAAATCACTTCAAACTGGTGCACAAACTGCTGTTAAAGTGGGCCTTTGGGTCACTGAGTTCTTCTGAAAGAGAAATGCAAGCTGCTAAAATCTTCATTCATAGAGTCCAAAATCTGACATTAAATCTTCTTCAGAGAAAAGCTTTGTTTGTACATCATGATTTAAATTTCAATCTGCTGATTTTTTTTCTTTTCTTTGGTGTTATTTTATAAACATAAAAACTACCAGTTAAAATTCTGAATAACTAATATATAAAGCACAAGAAACGAAAACATTTCAAACATTTAGATTACATTCAGAGGATTAAAAATTGGGTTAAAAAATAAATAAAAAACAGCTATTTACGTTTAAAGAAAATATTTATTTTCTAAATCTGCTCGACTACATTGGTAAACTATAAAAATATTGTTTTCAATATGAAGATTAAACCTTTCTAGACCTAAAGATATTAGAGAGGAATCTTTTTATTTCCTTAAATTGAACTCCATAGATGATGGGATTCAGGCTGCAAGGGATGATATGGATGAGGATGGCAGATATTTTCCTCTGGTCTGAGTACTGAGGGAAACGATGCAGTGTTATAATAAGTATTCCACAGAAAAGCATGATGAGATACACCACCAGGTGGGTGCTGCAGGTCTTCAAGGCCTTACTGTTCAAGGACTTGTTCTTATTCCTCAGACAGACCAACGTGATCTTAGTGTAGGTGAGAACAATGCTGCCTATAGAGACTGTGAACAGAACCACGGTGAAGGTCAGGCCGTAGATGTTATTAATCACCACACTCTCACAGGACAGCTTAAACAACGAGGCGTTGTCACAGTATGGATTAGTGATGAGAGTCCTGCATCGGTTCAGCCGTATAGTCAGACCCAGCAGAACCCCGACCAGAACAAAGGCCACCCCCCAGGCAGAGACCGTCAGCTTCATCACCATTCTGTTGGTCATTATTGCAGAGTAACGTAGAGGATTACAGATAGCAACATATCTGTCAAAGGCCATGATCATGAGCACCGTGTGGGAAGTGGTGCCGAACAAATGTGTGGAGAAGGCCTGAAGAACGCACCCATAGTAGCTGATCAGTAACTCGGAGGGATGCTTCAGTAGGTCAGAAAGCAAACGTGGTAAAACGATAGAATTTCCAAAGATGTCATTCACTGGAAGGTTACAGAACAACAAATACATGGGCTGATGGAGGCCTTTATCAATGTAAACCAGAACCACAATCCCAACATTCAGGATCATAATGAACAGATAAGAGAAGAAAAAAAACAAAAAGACGGGGAACACAGATGTCTCCTCGATCCTTAAACCCTCCAGCTGGAGGGTCAAACTGTTGAAGGTGTCATTTACCATCATCCTGAAAGAAAGATCAAGTGAGGGGACATGAAGACTCCTTCTTACACCAGGTCAAGCAATGATGGCAAATAATATCAGGGTGACACATCTGTTCTTCATGAAATATTTAAAAAACAAAGACCATCCTCAGAAAGAGTGACATAAATTTTGGGTGAGATAGTTTACCTGTCTAGAGCCATGAACAAAGACACGTTCTACACCAAATGTAGACTCATTTCAAACTGTTATAAATTCAATATATTTTACTATAACCTGAACATTTAGTTGGTATCTCTAACTTTCTTAGGCTTGCAAGGATGAAGCACCTGACTGTCTGGGAGCAAAGCTCTGTCTGGGCTTGTTTTTATATAAATAGATCTATTCATCTGAGAGCGAAGAAAAGATGTAACAACATGCTGGTCGTCATAGAGACCAGATGGCCACACCAATGAACTCCAACTGTGTTCGGCAGCATGGCTCATAAAGGCTGGTGATGGATGACTCGTGATGTTTCTTCATTTAAATACTGAATTCTGACATTATTTCTTTATCATAATAAACAAGGAACATCATCAATTATGTGGAGTATTGAGTAATATTGGCAGCATTTACCTTTTGGTTAATATAGCTATGATAAATCTAGTACAGACTGATAAACTGAATCATTCAGCCACATGACAGCAACTAAATGCATTTACAGTCATATTCAATAAATTACATTAAACATTCTGATGAGGCTCGTTTGTCAGATTAAAAGCATCTTATAAATAAACTTTATGTAGATATTAAACGTACTTTTTATTAAACCCACATTTCTATATTAAACATGTTTATTATCAGTCAATTTTCTAAGATTAAATGTCTCTTTTTGATTGGCTGGAAGCAGAAAATCTCAACTCAGCTTCATTGCTAAAGCACTTTAAACTACAACACAGATGGTCTTTTATGGACAGGATTTCTAGACGCAGCCAAGGGCCGGAGGGGGTCTGGTTTGGGGACCAGTGGATTTCGTCTCTTCTTTTTGCGGATGACGTGGTCCTGCTGGCCCCCTCTAGCCAAGACCTACAGCATGCGCTGTGGCGGTTCGCAGCCGAGTGTGAAGCGGCTGGGATGGGGATCAGCTCCTCCAAGTCCGAGGTCATGGTACTCGACCGGAAAAGGGTGGCTTGTCCTCTTCAGGTTGGAGGGGAGTTCCTGCCTCAAGTGGAGGAGTTTAAGTATCTTGGGGTCTTGTTCACGAGTGAGGGAAGAATGGAGCGGGAGATCGACAGACGGATCGGTGCAGCTGCCACAGTAATGGGGGTGCTGTGCCGGTCCATTGTGGTGAAGAGAGAGCTGAGCCGAAAAGCAAAGTTCTCGATTTACCGGTCGGTCTACGTTCCTACCCTCACCTATGGCCATGAACTTTGGGTCATGACCGAAAGAACGAGATCACGGATACAAGCGGCTGAAATGAGCTTCCTCCGTAGGGTGGCCGGGCAGTCCCTTAGAGATAGGGTGAGGAGCTCGGCCATCCGGGAGGAGCTCGGAGTAGAGCCGCTGCTCCTCCACATTGAGAGGAGCCAGTTGAGGTGGCTCGGGCATCTATACCGGATGCCTCCTGGACGCCTTCCTCGGGAGGTGTTCCAGGCACGTCCCACCGGGAGGAGGCCCAGGAGACGGCCCAGGACACGCTGGAGGGACAATGTCTCTCGGCTGGCCTGGGAACGCCTTGGGCTCCCCCTGGAGGAGCTGGAGGAGGTGTCTGGAGAGAGGGACGTCTGGGCGTCTCTGCTGAGTCTGCTGCCCCCGCGACCCGGTCCCGGATAAGCGGGAGACGACGAACGAACGAACGAACAGATGGTCAAAGTTCTGTCTCAGTAGAAAAAGGCTGGACCTTACCACAAATTTAATCTGAGCATCAAAGTTATGGTCAATGTCCAGTTTAACACCCAGGTCTGTAACAGTCTGTCAGATACTGACCTAAAGGACCCAGGTCAACAATTCAATTCAGTTCAGTTCATTTATAAAGCGCCAATTCACATCACATGACGTCTCAAGTCACATTACAAAGTCAGTTCAATTAATCAAACAGACTCCCAGTCAGGTTCGTATATTCCAAGTAATCCTAACTATCAAACAGTCAGATTCAGTTTATTATTCAAACTGGTTAAAGGTTTTTCTATCTATGGAAAGCAGATCTCCTCCAGTCCGTGACTTGCAGCATTCACTCCTCCTGGATGAGTATGTAGAGACAGTGGACAGTCACTGGCGTTAACTTTGCAGCAATCCCTCATACTGAGCATGCATGTAGTGACAGTGGAGGGTGCCTCACCTCCTGCTCACACCTCTGAGGGTCTTGGCGACATCTCAGCTCCTGCACACACACCACTGAGGGTCTTTGCGATGCCTCTGCTCCTGCCTCTGAGTGTGTCAGCAACGCAGGTCCTTCTCCTGGTCTCAAGGCCTTCCAGGGGTTCAGTGAGAGACTGGTCCTTGACCTAGTTCCTGAACTAGGTCAAACCCTTCGTCTCTACGAAGGGTTTGAGGACAAACCGCCGCCTGATCTTCTTCATGGTCTCGCCTCTGAGGGTTCGCCAGACTCCGTTCCTTTCTCCTAGGTTCCCACTGGCTCTGCTTCAGCCTCTGAGAGTTCGCCATGCTCTGTTCCTGTCTCTGAGGGTCCCGCCGGCTCAGCTTCAGCCTTTGAGGGTTCGCCAGGCCTCGTCTCTGTGAAGGTCATGGATGACAGGCCTGCAGGTCCTCGCATTCATCGCCACCGCCGGCTGTCCATCTGCGGTCGGCCAGACTCTTGCTCCTTCGTCGCCGACCTCTGGACCAGTCTCCATAGTCTCTACACCTCTGTTGGCCTCCACTGTCTCTACGGTCTAACAGAGACTAACCTTGTCTCTGTTTTTTGTTTTGTTTCTGGCCCTCCTTCCGAGACCCCCTCCATCCTCCCTTCTTGGGTTGTTTTGGTTTTAGTTTGGACTCTTGGGGTGTCTAGTATCCGCCCTTGAGGAGGGGATTCTGTCATGATTTGAGGGTGTTTGGATTTTCGTTTGGGTTCTAGTTATTATTGTTTTCAGTTTACGTTTTGGATCTTGTTTTTGTTTATAATTTTCCTGGCTGTGCTTTAGTTTCTTGTGTTCTAGTTTATGTACTGTACATTATGTTTTCCTGATTAGTTTGTATCTTTGAATTTCTGTTTTGCTCCAGTCATGTTTTGTTCTCTTTGCAATTAGCTTCATTCGGTCCACCTGTACCATGTCAATGTTTTGTTTTCCACCTGTACCATGCTCCATTTATGCACCTTCAATCTGTTCTTTCTTTTCGGAAACATTTTGGATCATGTCACCTTGTTTTCAGTCAGTTCATGCCAAGCCTGTCCATGCCTGTTTTTGTCATCACCTTTTGAAGTGAGTTTAATTTATTTAATAATTTACTCACCACCCATGCGTCTGCATTCCATGGTCCTCTGCTACACCAAATCTGACAAAACTCCCTTTTAATGGGAACAAACCTCCAGCAGAACCAGAACCAGGCTCAGTGTGAGCAGCCATCTGCCACGACTGACTGGGGGTTTGAGAGAACAGAGCAGAGACACAAAGAGAACAAAGAAGCACTGATCCAGGACTACTTGAAAGAAAAGTTAAACATTACTGGTTATAGCTCCTTTAGAGGCTTCATCTAGGAGAGAAAAACAGCTAAACAGATTAACTCTGATCCAGTTTTCAAGTCTAGAGGATGAAAGAGAGCACATAGAGAGGCACATGCAAGAGGATTGGGTGGCGGACAAAGGTGGAGACCTCAGCGGCCCGATCCCCGGATGCTTAGGCTGGCTCTAGGGACGTAGAATGTCACCTCACTGGGGGGTAAGGAGCCTGAGCTTGTGCGGGAGGTTGAGAGATATCGACTAGAAATAGTCGGGCTCGCCTCCACGCACAGCGTGGGCTCTGGAACCCATCTCCTTGAGAGAGGTTGGACTCTCTTCTACTCTGGAGTGGTCCACGGGGAGAGGCGGCGGGCTGGTGTGGGTTTGCTTGTTGTCCCCCAGCTCAGCCGTCTCGTGTTGGGGTTTACATCAGTGGATGAGAGGGTCGTATCCCTGCGCCTTTGGGTTGGGGATAGGTCTCTGACTGTCGTCTCGGCCTACGGGCCGAATGGTAGTGCGGAGTACCCGGCCTTCTTGGTGTCCCTGTCGGGGGTGCTGGATAGTGCCCCTCCAGGGGACTCCATTATTCTGCTGGGGGACTTTAATGCCCACGTGGGAAACGACAGTGACACCTGGAGAGGCGTGATCGGGAGGAATGGCCTCCCCGATCTGAATCTGAGTGGTGTTTTGTTATTGAACTTCTGTGCGAGTCATGGATTGTCCATAATGAACACCATGTTCAGGCATAAGGGTGTCCATCAGTGCACTTGGCACTAGGACACCCTAGTATTGGAAATATGAATCTGAGAATATTATTTAATATTTAATATTAATATTTTAATATTAATATTTTACCAAATAATATTCCGGTCTGTTAAGGATTGTCCTGTGAATACCAGCCCCATTAAAGCGATGGTATTAGGACAGAATAGAAAGGTGTGAGACGAGCTCTGGCATTATTAAGTCAAACATATTTCAATCAACAAACTCTTTACTTTGCTAAAACAATCCAACTAAACTACCAAGCAGAATTAAAGAATAATGAAGACTAATGGACTATGTACAATATAAACAAGTTGATTAAAGATGATTAGAAATTATGACCAAAAAGAGTGATGCAACATTACCATGCAATGTTTATGTTTGAGAACCAAGGATTATCTTGAAGAATCTGGAAATTAAGTTAAGTTAGTCTTGGAACCAACTTAGACAATAATCAGCAAACCTTTAGACAACCATTCACAATGTAAGATCAGATAAAATATTATTTTAATAAAATAATGTTTTAAATAATGATCTGCTGAATAAAACCAACCTCCTGGATGACTAATTCTCAACGGTGTCTAATTAACTGCCTTTATTTATTGAAATAATATTTGAAGAAATATTATTGAGTATTTTGGAAAAGAGCCAAATCTTTCTGGAGAAATGGGGCTTAATAGTGTTTACTTAGTTATCAACTTTAGTAAATGATGTTCAGGGACTATTATTCACAAGCTTGAAAACCAACAACCTTTCTGTTGACTAGCCTTAATGCTAGCACACGTGTTCTTACCGGCTGGCCGTTGGGCTAACAAAGAAGCTAGCTAAAGTGCTAAGCTAGAGATAACTTAGCGCCAGAACTAACACATACCTTTAAAATACCAGGGTTAAAATGCATAAGCGCTGACGGCGCATTATGAGCAATGTTCTGGTTAGAACCACCCTTTTAATAAAGTTTATCTTAGCTTTAAAACATGCAAAGAACACGAACCAGCCTGGGTGCTACAGGTAGCATGCTAGCACCAAGATAGCCGAGTTCCACAAAACAACTTCATAACATGAAAACGTTTAGATCATTTAATCCTAACTATTAATCAGTTAATCTGCCCAAACCCAACCTCTGAAACTGTTGAGGGAATGTTGTCCAAGGGCAAAGTTTTAAGAAGATATCCGTCGTGAACAAAGAGTTAGCTTCCCGCTAACTTCCTCAGTTTCTTCCGATCAGAAGGTGCGTTCGTTCTGTGAACAAAGGTTAGCTTCCCGCTAGCCTCCAGGTGTGGATGAAGAACGAACGTTGTCCAGCTGTTCGTTACCGTAAACACGGTTGCGGGCCGTAGTCTTTCCTCCAGACTCGGCTTGTAGAAACAGCTTCTCCACCGGGGCTTCTCTCGAACACCGTTTGCTTCTGTGGGGCCTCGAAGAGAAAATGTAAGCAACTCTTACACCTTAATTTCCCCGTTCATGAATGAAAATACCGGATACACAGACAGTATTTCATTCTACTTAACTTTGCATATGATCGGTGATCGTATGGCTTCCTTGGATCCAGTTGAATTTATGTCTTTTTGCCAGCAAAAGACATCAGCGCGCTGTGTTTCTCTCCTGACCGGTCCCTCTGGAAGGCCGTATGGAAGAGAAAGACTTGTGGAAAGGTGGGGGCTTTTATTTGGGTATTGGCGCCACAGGAAGTCCGCAGTTACCCCCTTTCCTGGCTGTGCTGGAAGAAGGTTAATGCACTTTATTTTGAAAAGTTCCAGGAAAGTATGTACCGGAGTTTTAGTGTTGAAATCCATGGCTGTATGGTCCCAACACTAGGCAGGAGGTCAATGATCGACTTTGTTGTCGTATCATCAGACCTTCGGCCGCATGTTTTGGACACTCGGGTGAAGAGAGGGGCTGAGCTGTCCACTGATCACCACCTGGTGGTGAGTTGGATCCACTGGAGGAGGAGAAAGCCGGACAGAATTGGCAGGCCCAAGTGCATAGTGAGGGTCTGCTGGGAACGCCTGGCGGAGCCCTCGGCCAGGGATGTATTCAACTCCCACCTCAAGGAGAGCTTCGACCAGATCCCGGGGGATGTTGGAGACATAGAGTCCGAGTGGACCATGTTCTCCGCATCTATTGTCGATGCTGCTGCCCGTAGCTGGCCGTAAGGTCTGCGGTGCCTGTCGCGGCGGCAATCCCAGAACCTGGTGGTGGACACCGGCAGTAAGGGATGCTGTCAAGCTGACGAAGAAGTCCTACCGGCTGTGGTTGGCTTGTGGGACTCCTGCGGCGGCTGACGGGTACCGTGAGGCCAAGCGTGCTGCGGCCCGGGCTGTGGCAGAGGAAAAACTCGGACCTGGGAGGAGTTCGGTGAGGCCATGGAGAAGGACTACCGGTTGGCCTCGAAGCGATTCTGGCAAACCATCCTGCGACTCAGGAGGGGGAAGCAGTGCTTCGCCAACACTGTTTATAGTGGGGGTGGGAGGCTGCTGACCTCGACTGAGGACATTATTGGGCGGTGGAAGGAGTACTTCGAGGATCTCCTCAATCCTGCCATCACGCATTCCCTGGTGGAAACAGAGGCTGTGGACTCGGGGTTGGACTCTTTCATCACCCAGGCTGAAGTCACCGAGGTGGTTAAAAAGCTCCACGGTGGCAGGGCTTTGGGGGTGGATGAGATCCGCCCTGAGTACCTCAAGTCTCTGGATGTTGTTGGGCTGTCATGGTTGACACGCCTCTTCAACATTGCGTGGCGGTCGGGGACAGAGCCTCTGGACTGGCAGACTGGGGTGGTGGTCCCCCTTTATAAGAAGGGGGACCGGAGGGTGTGTTCCAACTACAGGGGGATCACACTCCTCAGTCTCCCTGGTAAGGCCTACGCCAGGGTATTGGAGAGGAGAGTCCGGCCGATAGTCGAACCTCGGCTTCAGGAGGAGCAGTGTGGTTTTCATCCTGGCCGTGGAACACTGGACCAGCTCTATACCCTCTACAGGGTACTCGAGGATTTATGGGAGTTTGCCCAACCGGTTCACATGTGTTTTGTGGACCTGGAGAAGGCATTCGACTGTGTCCCTCGTGATGCCCTGTGGGGGGTGCTCCAGGACTATGGAGTCGGGGGCCCTTTATTAGGGGCCATCCGGTCCCTGTACAAGCGGAGCAGGAGTTTGGTCCGCATTGCCGGTGCATGTTCATACTAGCATTTGATATTTCCCTCACTAATTTTCTATCTTTTTTTATTTGTTTTTGTAAGGTGACCTGGTGCAGTTCCGTTTGCACGTTTTACTGTCCAACTCTGTCTAAAACAGTAGTTGAGTTTCCACTATGTGCTTATTTTTTGTATAATTTCCACCTGATGATTGATAATAGTTTAGAATCAGTTTTCCAATTCAAATGGTCAGTGCTCAGGTCCTGAAATGAAAAAAGCTAACAGCTTTCTCGATTGGCACCACCTGAGTGTAAGGACTTCCCATTTCCACATCTCCCTTGAATCCATGCCTTTATAAACTTAAGAAAGTTGTGGTGATTGGCTGCAGTACCAGTTAGATAATAATTAAACACCATTACAGACGGTCAGGACAAACTACAGGCAGATTCTGCCATTATATTTATTCACAAATTTTTGACCTTTCAATAGTGTATTGTTTGTTGGTGTTTTTTGGCAGCTGCTTTGATGGAAAACTACACTTTGAACAGCTTTATGCTGCAGATCGAAGGGTTAAATGTTGAAGAGGCTTCCATGTACCCTGTATTCCTCTTCTTACTTTCTTTCTATCTGTTTATCATGATTTCCAACATTGCCATTGTGGTTCTGGTTATCGTTGATAAAAGCCTCCCGCCCATGTGCCTGCTGTACTGTAACCTGCCTTTTAATGATATTCTTGGAAATTCTGTCAAGTTGCCTTGTGTTCTTATGGATGTTATTCAGGCTTTCTTCTCTTAGGTGTTCGGCACCACTTCCCACACAGTGCTCATGATCATGGCCTTTGACAGATATGTTGTCATCTGTAATCCTCTACGTTACTCTGCAATAATGACCAACAGAATGCTGATGAAGCTGACGGTCTCCGCCTGGGGGGTGGCCTTTGTTCTGGTCGGGGTTCTGCTGGGTCTGACTATACGGCTGAACCGATGCAGGACTCTCATTACAAATCCATACTGTGACGCCTCGTTGTTTAAGCTGTCCTGTGAGAGTGTGGTGATCCTTGAAAAAGAAGGTAATCATTAATAGGAGGCTAGCTTCCTGGTTTAATTCAGAGCTGCGTGCTTTAAAGCACAATGTTAGAAAATTGGAGAGAAAATGGTGCTCTACACACCTAGAGGATTCCTACTTAATCTGGAAAAATAGCCTACTGTTGTATAAAAAGACACTTCACCAAGCTAGAACAGCTTATTTCTCATCATTAATAGAAGAGAACAAGAATAATTATAGGTTTCTCTTTAGTACAGTTGCTAAACTTACACAGAGTCATAGCTCTGTTGAACCATCCATTCCCTTAGCTCTCAGCAGCAATGACTTTATGGGATTCTTCTTAAATAAAATGGATTCTATTAAAAAGAAAATCTTTGACATACTCCTGAAGATGATTACTTCATCCTCAGCAAGTGAGACAACATTGGAAATAACTGCAGAACCTGATTTGTGTTTGGACTGTTTTGATCCTGTGAAGCTTCCTGAGTTATCAGAAATATTAGCTTCATCTAAACCTTCAACTTGTATGTTAGACCCAATCCCAACCAAATTATTTAAGGAAGTGTTCCCTCTGATTACCAGCCCCATTTTAGATATGATTAATCTATCTTTAGTAAATGGATCAGAACCACAGGCTTTTAAGTTAGCTCTAATTAAACCTTTACTTAAGAAACCTTCGCTTGATCGAGATGATTTAATAAATTACAGACCTATATCCAATCTTCCATTCTTATCTAAAATTATTGAGAAAATAGTTGCTAATCAAATGTGTGAACATTTATACAGCAATGACCTGTTTGAAGAGTTTCAGTCAGGTTTCAGAGCTCATCATAGCACTGAAACAGCTCTGCTGAAAGTCACTAATGATATTCTTATGGCCTCAGATAATGGACTTGTGTCTGTTCTGGTTCTGTTAGATCTCAGTGCTGCATTTGATCCAGTCGACCATAATATTCTCTTAGAAAGGCTGGAATATGCTGTAGGGATCAGGGGAACAGCACTAGGCTGGTTTAAATCTTATCTGTCTGACAGATTCCAGTTTGTTCATGTAAATAATGAATCATCTTTAAACTCCAGGGTTAATTGTGGAGTACCACAGGGTTCAGTACTTGGGCCAATTCTCTTTACTATATATATGCTTCCAATAGGTCAAATTATCAGGCAGCATAGGATAAATTTTCACTGTTACGCTGATGATACTCAGCTTTACTTATCCATAAATCCTGATGAACCCAACCAGTTAGATAGACTACAAGCATGTCTTGAAGATATAAAAACTTGGATGACTTTAAATTTTCTGCTTCTAAAATCAGACAAGACAGAAGTTGTCGTCTTTGGACCGGAGTCTTTAAAAAAGAAACTGCTTAGTCAATCACTTAACCTGGATGGCATTAAATTGACCTCCGATAATAGAGTAAAAAACCTTGGTGTTAACTTTGACTAGGACATGTCATTTAAATCCCATATTAAACAGGTTTCTAGGATTTCCTTCTTTCATCTCCAGAACATTGCCAAAATTAGAAATATCCTGTCCAGGAGTGACGCTGAAAAACTAGTCCATGCATTTGTTACTTCAAGGCTGGACTATTGTAATTCTTTACTATCAGGATGTCCACAAAATGCAGTTAAAAGCCTTCAGCTGATTCAAAATGCTGCAGCAAGAGTTCTGATGAAAATTAAAAAGAGAGATCATATTTCTCCTATTTTAGCTTCCCTTCATTGGCTCCCTGTTAAATCCAGAATATAATTTAAAATTCACCTCCTCACATATAAAGCCCTTAATGATCTAGCTCCATCATACATCAGAGATCTGATTGTTCCATATGTTCCTAACAGAGCACTTTGTTCTCAGACTGCAGGTTTACTGGTGGTTCCTAGAGTCTCTAGAAGTAGAATGGGAGGCAGATCCTTTAGTTATAAGACTCCTCTCCTGTGGAACCAGCTCCCAGTTTTAGTCCGTGAGGCAGACACCCTGTCTACTTTTAAGGCTAGGCTTAAAACTTTCCTTTTTGATAAAGCTTATAGTTAGAGTGGCTTAGTTTATGATGAGCTATCTTCCTTATTTTTTACCTCTGTCTTCTTCCCTCCCTGTTGGTTGGAGTAAGGGGGAGTCAAGTTTAGTCTAAACCGGCTCAGTTATGGTTGAGGTGCAAACACACCCTCCATTTCTGCTACCTGTGTGACACCTTCTCTTTTCCAATGGTTATAATTAGTCTGACAGAGAGAGGTATCCCAATCCTTGTGGTTTTTAGTATAACAATGACCATCATTGGGACCCTTTGTGGGGTTCCTTGAGACGACATTGTTGTAAATAAGCGCCGTTTAACTAAATAATCTGAACTGAAACTATCTGTGTAGTTATGCTGCTATAGGCTTAGGCTGCTGGAGGACATAATGACCACTTTCACCTCTTCGCTACATTCTCACACTACTCTCCAATTTTGCATTATTTGCTGTTATTTCAGTTTTTAACTTTATGTTCTCTCTTTTCTCTTCCTAGAAGCTACACCTGGCCTGACTCTGTGTCTACCTGTGACACTTTCTGGAGAGGGGCATCGTCCGAGCTTCTGTTGGCAACAACTTAATGCTCACCTTCTATAGATGATCCACATGACCCTGTCTTTCAGTGTTTAACCCTTTCTCTCTCCAAGACATAGCTACTGACTGAGCTTCTACTGTGACTAACTCTATGTGCTCTTTTTCAGATTCTAACCTTGAAAACTAGCTCAGAGTTTATCTGTTCTTTCTTTCTAGATGAAACGACTAAAGGAGCTACAGGGGTTGTACAATGAAACAGTAACACCTGTCATTTTAGTGTGGGAGGTTTCATGGCTAAATTGGACCAGCCTGGTAACCAGTCTTCATTGATTGCACATTGCACCAGTAAGAGCAGAGTGTGAAGGTTCAATTAGCAGGGTAAGAGCACAGTTTTGCTCAAAATATTGAAATGCACACAACATTATGGGTGACATACCAGAGTTCAAAAGAGGACAAATTGTTGGTGCACATCTTGCTGGCGCATCTGTGATCAAGACAGCAAGTCTTTGTGATGTATCAAGAGCCACGGTATCCAGGGTAATGTCAGCATACCACCAAGAAGGACGAACCACATCCAACAGGATTAACTGTGGACGCAAGAGGAAGCTGACCGAAAGGGATGTTCGGGTGCTAACCCGGACTGTATCCAAAAAACATAAAACCACAGCTGCCCAAATCACAGCAGAATTAAATGTGCACCTCAACTCTCCTGTTTCCACCAGAACTGTCCGTCAGGAGCTCCACAGGGTCAATATACACGGCCGGGCTACTATAGCCAAACCTTTGGTCACTCATGCCAATGCCAAACATCGGTTTCAATGGTGCAAGGAGTGCAAATCTTGGGCTGTGGACAATGTGAAACATGTATTGTTCTCTGATGAGTCCACCTTTACTGTTTTCCCCACATCTGGGAGAGTTACGGTGTGGAGAAGCCCCAAAGAAGCGTACCACCCAGACTGTTGCATGCCCAGAGTGAAGCATGGGAGTGGATCAGTGATGGTTTGGGCTGCCATATCATGGCATTCCCTTGGCCCAATACTTGTGCTAGATGGTCACTGCCAAGGACTACCGAACCATTCTTGAGGACCATGTGCATCCAATGGTTCAAACATTGTATCCTGAAGGCGGTGCCGTGTATCAGGATGACAATGCACCAATACACACAGCAAGACTGGTGAAAGATTGGTTTGATGAACATGAAAGTGAAGTTGAACATCTCCCATGGCCTGCACAGTCACCAGATCTAAATATTATTGAGCCACTTTGGGGTGTTTTGGAGGAGCGAGTCAGGAAACGTTTTCCTCCACCAGTATCACGTAGTGACCTTACCACTATCCTGCAAGAAGAATGGCTTAAAATCCCTCTGACCACTGTGCAGGACTTGTATATGTCATTCCCAAGACGAATTGACGCTGTATTGGCTGCAAAAGGAGGCCCTACACCATACTAATAAATTATTGTGGTCTAAAACCAGGTGTTTCAGTTTCATTGTCCAACCTCTGTACATCCATTAACATTTACTTTTCCTTCCCATAGAAAGTACTCCTGGATCAGTGCTTCTTTGTTCTCTTTGTGTCTCTGCTCTGTTCTCTCAAACCTCCAGTCGGTCATGGCAGATGGCCGCTCACACTGAGCCTGGTTCTGGTTCTGCTGAAGGTTTCTTCCTGTTAAAGGGGAATTTTTCCTCTCCACTGTCGCTACATGCATGCTCAGTATGAGGGATTGCTGCAAAGTCAACGCCAGTTACTGTCCAATGTCTCTACAACCCTAACCCTAACCCTTAACAGAATCCCTGATCTCCAGAAGCTTGTAGTTTTTAGATCAACACAAAACACTTTGTATTCACCTTGAGTCATTCGGTTTGTAACAGAGAAACACTAATGCCAAGGACAAGGACAAAGCAAGACATTCCCCATCCATGGCCTTATTCAGGAAAACTGTTCGATGTTGTTGGCTCCAAAAATTACTCAAGGTGAATACAAAGTGTTTTGTGTTTATCTAAAAATTACGAGCTTCTGGAGTTCAAGAATTCTGTTAAATCTGAGAAAACACATATTAAAAGCTAACGTAGCAAGTTAGTTAGTTTGCAACGTTGGTAATGCTAAATGAGAACGTTATTATGATGACATTATCAGCAAATAGACCTGAGCTAATGCTAATTAGCTCCAGTTAGCCCTCGGGTAAGATAAGATAAGATGGCAGGCCCAAGAGCATAGTGAGGGTCTGCTGTGAACGTCTGGCAGAGTCCTCGGCCAGGGAGGTATTCAACTCTCACCTCCGGGAGAGCTTTGGCCAGATTCCGGGGGATGTTGGAGACATAGAGCCCAAGTGGACCATGTTCTCTGCACCTATTGTCGATGCTGCTGTTCGTAGCTGTGGCCGTAAGGTCTGCGGTGCCTGTCGCGGCGGCAATCACCGAACCCGGTTGTGGGGACCGGCAGTAAGGGATGCTGTAAAGCTGAAGAAGGCGTCCTATCGGCTGTGGTTGGCTTGTGGGACTCTTGAGGCAGCTGACGGGTACCGTCAGGCCAAGCTTGCTGAAACAGGTGTGGTCCAGGCTGCAGGGAACCGAGGGAATATGTTACTAAGGAAACGGGAGCTAGAGAATGCAGAGACAGGAGCGGAAAACTAAACTAAACTAGAGATAACACTAGGGAAGAGAAACATAAGCTAACATAGATAGTAATTCTATGAAGAACTAAACAGGGGCATGGGGACAAGCTAAACTAATGGAAAACAGACCTAAGGAAACCTAAAAACACAAAGCTAAATATGGAAGGAACACTAACCAGACATAGCAGGGACAAGAGGAACTATACTAAAGAGCAAGGCTGAGAAAGAACAACTAATCTTAAGGGAAACAAGCAACTGGGTAAATAACAACAAAAGGATTATTATTTTTATTTTTTTCTAAAGGATTTTGATGATGGAAATGAAGTCCACCTCATCTGAAGACTGTAATGTTTCATACGAACCCAGCCGATACTATGGATGTCCTGAAGACTTTCCTAGCAGTGTGCAGTTTATCACTGAAGCTCGCCACGCCGCTTCCTACTTCAGCTGCCTGTTAGAGGCTTTTTAGAATGGCAGGACTCATTTTCAGACCCAACAGGACAAGTCTTGATTTCAAAAACTTTGAAAAACAGCTTCTGCTGACGATTAATAAAAGATTTTAGTATTCTTAAAGAGATGTGTGAATTTCTAGCAAAAGAAAAAATACTTTATTAGATTTGAAGTTTATGTGTAATGTAACTTAAGTGCTGAAAAGAACAAAGCCCAAAGAAAGTATCCAGCTGCTCATGCAGGACTTCAGTTCAGTCTAAATCACCCTGTCTGAAATCCAATTAGCAACAAAACTAGACAGAGTCAATCATTTTTTGATCTTCTCTCTGCCAACACAGTGCAGGTTGTGAGCAAAAGAGGAAGCTAACCTATTTGGTGCCTGGAAATGTTTTTTCTATTTTTCAACTTTTCAAAAGTTATTTTATATCATTGAAGGCAAAAGGTATTTTTAATTGTAGTACTTCTACTTAAGTAAAGAATGTGAGTACTTTTGGAATCTCTGCAGTTTCTGTGTGTGTGTGTGTGTTCCTGTCTTGGCATCACAGTGAGACCATTTTCCCGATTTCACCATCAAATTGAGGACCGTTTGTACCAAAGTGAGGACATTTTGCTGGTCCTCACGACCTATTTTGCTAACGGTTAGGTTTAGGACTAAGGTGTGAATTGACTTTAGGTTAAGGTTAGGGTTAGGGTTGAAAATGACTGAAAATCAATGGAAATCAACACATGGTCCTCACTACATATAGCAAAACAAGAATGTGTGTGTGTGTGCGTGCGTGTGTGTGTGTGTGTGTGTGTGTGTGTGTGTGTGTGTGTGTGTGTGTGTAAAGCAGTAAACACATGAATGAAACCATTTCCCAAAAGGTTACTCATACCATGTGGTGGTCGGTCTGGTCTTGGTAGAAGATGGCTGCAGTGACAGAACAAAGGAAGGTTCTTCAAGACGGTGGATCTGGTGGACCACGGTCCTCTGTACCATGCATGCTTGAAAGAGTAGGATATTTGAGCGTTCCTTGAAATCTAGTCCTGGTTCATGAGAAAATAAGAGATCATTTATCTGATTCATCTGCTTCATCCAGGGAGAAGAGCTATCAACTCTCCCAGTCTGATGTCCTTTAAGAAGGCTTTAAGAAGGGTTTTTTCTTTATGCTGCTTGTTCTAAATTTATTCTATTCTAAACATGATGATAATGTTAAGGTGCACCACTGAGAAATGTATAGACTTCACATTGAGTATTTTCAAAATCAGGTCCATATGTGGGCTTGATGTT
Organism: Girardinichthys multiradiatus; assembly: GCF_021462225.1. NCBI lineage: Eukaryota > Metazoa > Chordata > Actinopteri > Cyprinodontiformes > Goodeidae > Girardinichthys > Girardinichthys multiradiatus. The sequence goes on from NC_061804.1 coordinate 1,030,143, forward strand.
GATCCTTTCTCAGTCTGCCTCTGTTTATTTGCCTGCCTACACTGAGAAGTCAAGAAACAAACAACTTCAAGGAAAGTCGACAAGTTTCACTAATTTCTGGTCTTTCTAGTTCACACATACACTGAGATACAATACAGGTCTTTCTCAAAATATTAGCATATTGTGATAAAGTTCATTATTTTCCATAATGTCATGATGAAAATTTAACATTCATACATTTTAGATTCATTGCACACTAACTGAAATATTTCAGGTCTTTTATTGTCTTAATACGGATGATTTTGGCATACAGCTCATGAAAACCCAAAATTCCTATCTCACAAAATTAGCATATTTCATCCGACCAATAAAAGAAAAGTGTTTTTAATACAAAAAACATCAACCTTCAAATAATCATGTACAGTTATGCACTCAATACTTGGTCAGGAATCCTTTTGCAGAAATGACTGCTTCAATGCGGCGTGGCATGGAGGCAATCAGCCTGTGGCACTGCTGAGGTCTTATGGAGGCCCAGGATGCTTCGATAGCGGCCTTTAGCTCATCCAGAGTGTTGGGTCTTGAGTCTCTCAACGTTCTCTTCACAATATCCCACAGATTCTCTATGGGGTTCAGGTCAGGAGAGTTGGCAGGCCAATTGAGCACAGTGATACCATGGTCAGTAAACCATTTACCAGTGGTTTTGGCACTGTGAGCAGGTGTCAGGTCGTGCTGAAAAATGAAATCTTCATCTTCATAAAGCTTTTCAGCAGATGGAAGCATGAAGTGCTCCAAAATCTCCTGATAGCTAGCTGCATTGACCCTGCCCTTGATAAAACACAGTGGACCAACACCAGCAGCTGACACGGCACCCCAGACCATCACTGACTGTGGGTACTTGACACTGGACTTCTGGCATTTTGGCATTTCCTTCTCCCCAGTCTTCCTCCAGACTCTGGCACCTTGATTTCCGAATGACATGCAGAATTTGCTTTCATCCGAAAAAAGTACTTTGGACCACTGAGCAACAGTCCAGTGCTGCTTCTCTGTAGCCCAGGTCAGGCGCTTCTGCCGCTGTTTCCGGTTCAAAAGTGGCTTGACCTGGGGAATGCGGCACCTGTAGCCCATTTCCTGCACACGCCTGTGCACGGTGGCTCTGGATGTTTCTACTCCAGACTCAGTCCACTGCTTCCGCAGGTCCCCCAAGGTCTGGAATCGGCCCTTCTCCACAATCTTCCTCAGGGTCCGGTCACCTCTTCTCGTTGTGCAGCGTTTTCTGCCACACTTTTTCCTTCCCACAGACTTCCCACTGAGGTGCCTTGATACAGCACTCTGGGAACAGCCTATTCGTTCAGAAATTTCTTTCTGTGTCTTACCCTCTTGCTTGAGGGTGTCAATAGTGGCCTTCTGGACAGCAGTCAGGTCGGCAGTCTTACCCATGATTGGGGTTTTGAGTGATGAACCAGGCTGGGGGTTTTAAAGGCCTCAGGAATCTTTTGCAGGTGTTTAGAGTTAACTTGTTGATTCAGATGATTAGGTTCATAGCTCGTTTAGAGACACTTTTAATGATATGCTAATTTTGTGAAATAGGAATTTTGGGTTTTCATGAGCTGTATGCCAAAATCATCCGTATTAAGACAATAAAAGGCCTTAGTTAGTGTGCAATGAATCTAAAATATATGAATGTTAAATTTTCATCATTACATTATGGAAAATAATGAACTTTATCACAATATGCTAATATTTTGAGAAGGACCTGTATATTCCCAAAAAGTATGAGGTCACCTCTCAGAGTCATTAAACTCAGGTGTTCCAGACCCTTCCATGGCCACAGGTGTATAAAACTCAGCACCTCAGCCTGCAAACAAAAATATCTGTGAAGGAATGGATCTAAAGAAGTAAATATTACTCAGCTGTTAGTGGTATCATGACAAAGTCAAAGCCACTGGGAACCATGACAACTCAGCCATGAAAAAGCAAGTTAAATCCTAGGGTTGTGCCATCAGATCCTGAAGCATGCAGAGGTCGCCAACTTTCTACTGATCTCCAAACTTCATGCACCCTTCAGATTCACTCAGTAACAGTGTGTAGAGAGCTTCATGAAATGGGTTTGCATGGCCAAGCAACTGCATCGAAGCTGGGGATCACCAAGTGTAATTTGAAGAATCAGGTGGATGGGTAAAAAGTATACCTCCAGTGGACTCCAGAGCAGTAGAACGTGTTCTCTGGACTGATGAATAATGCCTTGGTGTCAGTCAATCCAATGGAGGATTCTGGCTTCAGCTGTTGCCAGGAGAACAGTGCTTGCCTGACTGCATTGTGTCAACTGTAAAGTTTGGTGTTGAGAGGATAATGGGGTGGGTTTCATCATCGGAAGGATCTTGAGTTTCTATGTATTCCTGTGTTTGCATTTCTGTTTTAGTGTGTACTGGGTTTTATTAATAATGTTTTTTGATTTACAAAGGTTCTTCCCTCAGTGTTTCAGCTCCCTGCACTCACTTGCTTGTCTTGTAGCTGCCCATTAACTCACCAGCCTAAGTAATCAAGCTCTCCTGCATAAATACTGGAGTTCTTTGTTTTCTTAGTCAGATCTACTGTTGTTGATGCCACCCAGTCACCTTTTTTGAGTTCTGTGTCTCATTAAATGTCCAATGATCTCCTTCTGCCCTGGTCTCTGCATTTGGATCCATAAGCACCAGATATCGTGACATTGGGGCTGTTTTTCTGGAGTTGGTGTCTGCCTCCTAGTTACAGTGAAAGGAACTCATTTTGAACAGTTACATGTTCCTGACTCTGTGGGAACAAAGTTTTCTGGATGACCCCTTCCAGTTTCAAACAAAGTCTATCAAGACATGGATGAGTGAGTTTGATGAGGAAGAACTTTACTGTCTTGCTCAGAGTCCTGACCTCGATCCAGGAACACCTTTGGGATGAATTAAAGTAGAGACTATGAGCCAGGCCTTTTCATCTAACATTAGTGTCTAACCCCAACAAATACAGTTTTGGTAGAATGACCAAAACATCCCATAAACACTGTTAAACCTTATGGAAAGCCTTCCGGGAAGAGCTAAAGCTGTTACAGCTGCAAGGGTAGGCCGATATCATGTTGAACTCTAAGAATGGCGTCCCATTCACGGGTTTGTTAATGCAAGTAACCCAATACTTTTAGGAGTATTTTGTGTCAGCTGTCACGGCCTAACGCAAACATGATTCAAGAACACAAATAACATTTAGAAGATGGAGGGAGGGAAGTCCTGAGGGAGAAAGTCTAGGCCATTGACCCACCAGAATTCACTCCCACTGGACATAAATGTTTTATTGTGATGCGTGGAATTGTTCCCCTGATAGCAGCGAGATTCAGTTTACAATTCAATTCAGTTTATTTATAACTCACAACACTTTAAACTACAACACAGATGGTCAAAGTTCTGTCTCAGTAGGAGGCTGGGCCTGACCAAACATTTAATCTGAGCAATAAAGTTAAGGTCAATGTCCAGTCTTACACCCACATCTGTAGCAGTCTGTCAGATACTGACCTAAAGGACCCAGGTCAACAATTCAATTCAGTTCATTCCTATAGCGCTAATTCACATCAGATGTCGTCTCAAGGCTCTTTACAAAGTCAGTTTAATCAAATCATCCAGATTTCAAGTCAGGTTCATACATTCCAATTAATCCTAACTATCAAACAGTCAGATTCAGTTATTTATTCAAATTGGATAAAAAGTTTTTCTATCTAAGGAAACCCAGCAGATTGCATCCAGTCAGTGACTTGCAGCATTCACTCCTCCTGGATGAGCATGTAGAGACAGTGGACAGTCACTGGTGTTGACTTTGCAGCAATCCCTCATACTGAGCATGCATGTAGCGACAGTGGAGAGGAAAAACTCCCTTTTAACAGGAAGAAACCTCCAGCAGAACCAGAACCAGGCTCAGTGTGAGCGGCCATCTGCCACGACCGACTGGAGGTTTGAGAGAACAGAGCAGAGACACAAAGAGAACAAAGAAGCACTGATCCAGGAGTACTTTCTATGGGAAGGAAAAGTAAATGTTAATGGATGTAGCTCCTTTAGGCGTTTCACCTAGAAAGAAAGAACAGATAAACTCTGATCCAGTTTTCAAGGTTAGAGTCTGAAAGAGAGAACATAGAGTTAGTCACAGTGGAAGCTCAGTCAGTAGCCATGTCTAGAAGAGAGAAAGGGTTAAACACTGAAAGACAGGGCCATGTGGATCATCTGTAGAAGGTGAGCATTAAGTTGTTGCCACCAGAAGCTTGGACGATGTCCCCCTCCTGGAAGGTGCCACAGCTAAACACAGAAGCAGGCCAGGTGTAGCTTCTAGAAGGAGAAAAAAAAGAACATAAAGTTAAAAGCTGAAATAAAAGCAAATAATGCAAAATTGGAGAGTAGTATGAGAATGTAGCAGAGAGGGTGAAAGTGGTCGTTATGTCCTCCAGCAGCCTAAGCCTATAGCAGCATAACTACAGAGATAGCTCAGGATAAACTAAGCCTCTCTAACTATAAGCTTTATCAAAAAGGAAAGTTTTAAGCCTAGCCTTAAAAGTAGACAGGGTGTCTGCCTCATGGACTAAAACTGGGAGCTGGTTCCACAGGAGAGGAGCCTGATAACTAAAGGATCTGCCTCCCATTCTACTTCTAGAGACTCTAAAAGAGTAGAGATTTGAGCCTTATCTTAACAAACTCTGACATATCTGGCTCAGTCCCAGACATGGCCCGAACACAAGATTCAGGATGTAGGCTGAGTTATGGAATGTCCATATGACACAAATAGGTTCTGTTGGAGTATCGGCTTCTACATAGGATTCTGTCTACAAAGATTTATTTTCATTTTTAGCTGGAAAAAGGTAAACAATATTAAAATAAGTTTAAATTCCAACACATCAGGACATTTTAAAAAGAAATCTGGCATCCTCTTCCAAACCACTGATGGTTAATTTTTAGGTTTTCAGCAGGATAATGGTCCAAAGCATTTGGCCACATTGCCCCCATGACATGGTTCAGCAGACACCAAATCAACCTTTTTTCATGGCCATCTGAGCCCCCAGAACTAAATCCTGCAGAAAACGTGATGGTTGAGCTGAAGAGGAGACAGAATCAGAGAAGACCCACGACTCTGGACCATCTAAAATCTAATAGTTGGGTGATTAGAGCTTTGTAGAACTGGGTGGCTGCTGAAATCTGCATCTGACTGACATCAGTTCAACTTACAAAAACCGTACTGTGTAAATCATCCATTAATGATGCTCTTGGCCTGCAAATTCTGTCATAAAATTAGTTTTCAAGCATACATGAAATCTGCTGTGGTATATCTGAGGAGTAAAGCTGAGAGGTGGAAAAACATTTAGCCAAGAAAATAACTAAACAAAGCAGTGAAGTGAACTGATTAAATGAATGACTCTAATGTAAAAAGCTCACAGAGAACAACAACCTTACTTTATTCTTTGTGTTTTTTAAATGATTTAACAAACAGGAACTTTGTTCCGACGTCACATTGTCTACATTATTTTCCACATTTACCAAACAAAATAATTTAGCTTTAGAAGTAAAACATCACATAAAGTTATTATTTTCAAGGACTTTAACATTACCATCTATAAACAGAATTCAGTTTGGGTCAAATGACAACAGATGATTATTGTTTTATTATATTTGTCTGTATCAGATGCCCCAAAACCCCAAAAATAAGGAAAATGCAAGCTTAGTGGAATAAATATTTTAAAACAAAATAAGAAATTGACCCATGTTCTGTGTTTGGATATCCATCATTTTGAAGACAGAACCTTTCTGGACTGGAACAACTTTGAGAAGAATTTCTTGATCTCATTTGACTGAACTCCATAGATGATGGGGTTCAGGCTGCCGGGAACAATATGAAAAAGAATAGCAACCAGCTTCCTGTAGTCTATAAACTGAGGGAAACGATGCAGAATGATGTGGAATTTCCCACAAACAAACATGATCATGTAGACAAAGAGGTGAGTGCTGCAGGTCTTCAGGGCTTTACTGTTCAGAGATTTGTTCCTATTGGTTAAACACACCAAAGTGATCCTAGTGTAGGTGAGGACAATGCTGAGGACTGAGGACGTAAGAAGGACCACGGTGAAGGTCAGGCCGTAGATGTTATTAATCACCACACTCTCACAGGACAGCTTAAACAACGAGGCGTTGTCACAGTATGGATTAGTGATGAGAGTTCTGCATCGGTTCAGCCGTATAGTCAGACCCAGCAGAACACCGACCAGAACAAAGGCCACCCCCCAGGCGGAGACCGTCAGCTTCATCACCATTCTGTTGGTCATTATTGCAGAGTAACGTAGAGGATTACAGATAGCAACATATCTGTCAAAGGCCATGATCATGAGCACCGTGTGGGAAGTGGTGCCGAACACGTGAGAGAAGAAAGCCTGAAGAACGCACTCATTGTAGCTGATGAGGCGCTCAGACGGAGGCTGCAAGATATCAAACATCAGACGAGGCACCATGTACGAGTTACCAAGAATATCATTAAAAGGCAGGTTACAGAACAGCAGGTACATGGGCTGATGGAGGCTTTTATCAATGATAACCAGGATTATTATGCCTACATTTGATATCACGATAAACAGGTAGATGAAAAGAAAGAAGAAAAAGAGAGGATACATTGAAGCCGATGTAACGCTGATTCCTTCCATCTGCAGGAGGAAGCTGTTGAACGTTGAATTTTCCATCAGTCTGAAACTAAAGCATCAGATTAATTGATCCTCAGTCATCACATGTATATTAAAATGGTCAATAAATTCAGTTAAAACCTCTAAAACTGTCACAAAGTAGATTGTAAATGTTACCTGGATCTTCCTCTTTATTTACTGTTGAACCATGAGGCAACAGAGCTGAACCTCTGTCGGTTTTATAAAGACATCCAATCATCAGGGAGTTATGCCAACTATATGGTCCTAGCAACACTGAGCAGACAGAAAGGTTGCATCATTGCTAAACTTTACTCATTTTATGGTTAATCAATTGTGGGCTCTGGGCTAATTAGTTCCCTTCCTCACCTTCTCATAGACTAGATAACTATTAAGTGTTAACTGTAGTTACTTGGACTCACATGGTTCACTTGCCAACGCCAAACAGGGCGGCATTGGGCAGGTTTGGGGACAGTCCTGACCCGTAGAGAGAGCACTGTCAGAGATTCACCAATTTGTTTCTTAGCCTGCAGCAGTAAGGGTTCTGAAGCAGGAGTTCTGAAAGTGGTTAATGTTTGCCTAACAGCGGCTCAGGTAATCCTGCCCTGCTGGGCTCATCTAGGTTGGATTGTGCTGTGCCCTGGGAGCCTTCAGGGCCCATTCTGGCATCCAGAGGACCTGCTGGTGGACACTAGTAGTGATGGAATCTCTCAAACTGAAGAAGGAGGCTTCAGTGCCTGTTGTCTTAGGGGACTCCTGAAACAGGATTGTCAGAAGCCCCTTTGGTTCAAGGTTGTCTATGGCTCAGTGGTACTCTAGGGTGTTGGAGAACAGGTTCTGACCATTGTTCAAGTATCTTGATGTCTTGTGAAGAAGGAGCAAGACATGGATACACATATTAGGACCACATCTCCAGTAATGTGGGGTCTGCTCTGGTCTGTTGCAGGGAAGAAAGAGCTGAGATCTAAATTTAACACTCCGTCTATGTTCTAAACGTTCACCTAAGTTCATGAGATATGGTCCCTGACAGAAATACAAAGTGGCTAAATGGAGCTTCCTCTGTAGTGAGGCAAGGCTCTACCTTAGAGGTACTGTGAGGAGGTCCATCATTTGGTCCTCTGATCAAGAGGCCAAGAGGACCTGGAGCAGATCCAGAAACTGACTGGATGGATGGATGGACGGACGGAGGGACGGACGGACGGATGGATGGATGGGATTTATCATATTTTATGTCATATTTATTATTTATTATTTTTTTAAGGCAAATCCATTTCTCTGACTTTTTTCTACTTTCATGATAGCTCACAATAGTTTGGTACCATCAGCTTCCTGACAGTTTTGCATCCTCATCCATATATGGAAGTTTGTTTTCACTTTGGATGTTGCATGGATCCAAAGGTTCTTTTTGAAACGACATTTTATAATAGGTTGATGACTTCTGCTTTTTAAAGCTGCAGAAGATTGAGGCATAGTGATTACACCTTCAGTCTATAGGGCCCTTTGTTTACTTCAACTACAACATAAACTAACATCTGATAGACAAGAATAGATATGATTTCATGTGTTATGAACGTTTCTATGGCCACTGTTTTGACTTCTCTCTCTCAGATAAATACTTGCAGTTTTAAAAACAAGGCCGAGGCTTATTGTCCTGCCAGATGGTTGGTTGTGAGTGTTTGGATCACCTGGAACTGAAGGAGGAAAATAAGCAGCAGGTACAATGGTTTTCAGTAATACTTCATGAACGATAACCTCTAACAGACTTAGTGTTTCAAACACATCTGCTACAGTAGTTGCTTGGATTTTGAGTTTATTCTGAAAACATCTTGAATGTGTGTAAATCTGCTTCTCCTCATTTGGACTGCTTTGTATCAGGTGAATGGAAAACTACACCTTCAACAACTACACCCTCCAGCTGGAGGGGCGGAAAGTCACAAAGACCTCCAAGTACCCCTTGTTCTTCTTTTTCCTTTTCTCCTACCTGTTTGTTCTGATCTCCAATATCAGCATCATCCTCTTGGTTTTGATTAACAGAGACCTCCATCAGCCCATGGATCTGCTGTTCTGCAACATGGCATTCAACAATATTTTAGGGAATTGTCTTTTAGCGCCTCGCATGATGTCCGATATTCTGAAGCCTCCGTCTGAACGTCTCATCAGCTACTGTGAGGGTGTGGTTCAGGCATTCCTGTCTCACATGTTCAGCACCACAACACAGACGGTGCTCATGATCATGACCTTTGACAGATATGTTGCCATCTGTAATCATCTGCGTTACTCTGCAATAATGACCAATAAGATGCTGCTGAAGCTTACTGTGACTGCCTGGGGGGTGGCCTTTGTTCTAGTCGGGTTTCTGCTGGGTCTCACGGTCCGGCTGAGTCGATGCAGGACTGTGATCACTTTTCTGTTCTGTGACAACGCATCGTTGTTGAAGCTGTCCTGTGAGAATGTGGTGATTAATCTACGGCCTGACCTTCACCGTGGTTCTGTCCATAGCTTCAGTGGGCAGCATGGTTCTCATCTACGCATCTGACCCGTCAAAACAAATCTCTGTACAGTACAGCTTTACGGACCTGCAGTACCCAGCTCATTGTTTACATCATTATTTTCACCAGTGGGAAGGTCAGCATTATACTCCATCGCTTCCCTCAGTACGCCGAGGAGAAGAAACTGGCCATTATTTTATATCACATCCTTCCCTGCAACCTCAATCCCATCATCTATGGCGTTCAGTCAAAGGAGGTCAAAAAGATTCAGTTCAGGTTGTTTCACTCCAAGAAGGTTTTGTCACCAGTCTGATTTCTACAGAACCCAGCAGCCACCATCTCTAAATGTTTAAGTGCTTTGTTTATAGGACAGGTTCACAGGGTGTTGGGCCTTTTTTCTGGAGAGCTTTCTGTAGCTAGAGGCCAGGACGGTGCATTTAAGTACCACTCGTAAACTAAATATTTCATACTAAATTGGCAAAACCTCCTGTTATCAAGAGACCAACCTTGTTGTAGTTTCCATTAAGATTAGTAACAAAACTGATAAACTTTACAAATGCTGTTCTAAAAATATTTTTCAAACATAGAAACTTTGGTTTTCATTGCGATAAATTTTGTGGTTATCTCAGAAAAACCACAGAGAAATATATTTCTAACAGGGACGGCTGTTTTCTATGGAGGACCGATCCTGACAAAATTAAAAATAAAAGCCGAAATATATATATTTTGCTTTTCCTTTTCCTTACACATGCGTTTTTCATCAAGAAATGTAAATGTTTTGTTTTTCCTTTTTCTTACACATGCGTTTTCATCAAGAAATGCAAATGTTTTGTTTTTCCTTTTCCTTACACATGCGTTTTCATCAAGAAATGTAAATGTTTTGTTTTTCCTTTTCCTTACACATGCGTTTTCATCAAGAAATGCAAATGTTTTGTTTTTCCTTTTCCTTACACATGCGTTTTCATCAAGAAATGCAAATGTTTTGTTTTTCCTTTTCCTTACACATGCGTTTTCATCAAGAAATGTAAATGTTTTGTTTTTCCTTTTCCTTACACATGCGTTTTCATCAAGAAATGCAAATGTTTTGTTTTTCCTTTTCCTTACACATGCGTTTTCATCAAGAAATGTAAATGTTTTGTTTTTCCTTTTCCTTACACATGCGTTTTCATCAAGAAATGCAAATGTTTTGTTTTTCCTTTTCCTTACACATGCGTTTTCATCAAGAAATGTAAATGTTTTGTTTTTCCTTTTCCTTACACATGCGTTTTCATCAAGAAATGCAAATGTTTTGTTTTTCCTTTTCCTTACACATGCGCTTTCATCAAGAAATGTAAATGTTTGTTTTTCCTTTTCCTTACACATGCGTTTTCATCGAGAAATGCAAATGTTTTGTTTTTCCTTTTCCTTACACATGCGTTTTCATCAAGAAATGTAAATGTTTTGTTTTTCCTTTTCCTTACACATGCGTTTTCATCGAGAAATGCAAATGTTTTGTTTTTCCTTTTCCTTACACATGCGTTTTCATCAAGAAATGCAAATGTTTTGTTTTTCCTTTTCCTTACACATGCGTTTTCATCAAGAAATGCAAATGTTTTGTTTTTCCTTTTCCTTACACATGCGTTTTCATCAAGAAATGTAAATGTTTTGTTTTTCCTTTTCCTTACACATGCGTTTTCATCAAGAAATGCAAATGTTTTGTTTTTCCTTTTCCTTACACATGCGTTTTCATCAAGAAATGCAAATGTTTTGTTTTTCCTTTTCCTTACACATGCGTTTTCATCAAGAAATGTAAATGTTTTGTTTTTCCTTTTCCTTACACATGCGTTTTCATCAAGAAATGCAAATGTTTTGTTTTTCCTTTTCCTTACACATGCGTTTTCATCAAGAAATGTAAATGTTTTGTTTTTCCTTTTCCTTACACATGCGTTTTCATCAAGAAATGCAAATGTTTTGTTTTTCCTTTTCCTTACACATGCGTTTTCATCAAGAAATGTAAATGTTTTGTTTTTCCTTTTCCTTACACATGCGTTTTCATCAAGAAATGCAAATGTTTTGTTTTTCCTTTTCCTTACACATGCGTTTTCATCAAGAAATGTAAATGTTTTGTTTTTCCTTTTCCTTACACATGCGTTTTCATCAAGAAATGCAAATGTTTTGTTTTTCCTTTTCCTTACACATGCGTTTTCATCAAGAAATGTAAATGTTTTGTTTTTCCTTTTCCTTACACATGCGTTTTCATCAAGAAATGCAAATGTTTTGTTTTTCCTTTTCCTTACACATGCGCTTTCATCAAGAAATGTAAATGTTTTGTTTTTCCTTTTCCTTACACATGCGTTTTCATCGAGAAATGCAAATGTTTTGTTTTTCCTTTTCCTTACACATGCGTTTTCATCAAGAAATGTAAATGTTTTGTTTTTCCTTTTCCTTACACATGCGTTTTCATCAAGAAATGCAAATGTTTTGTTTTTCCTTTTCCTTACACATGCGTTTTCATCAAGAAATGCAAATGTTTTTTTGTTTTTTTTCCTTACACATGCATTTTCATCAAGAAATGTAAATGTTTTGTTTTTCCTTTTCCTTACACATGCGTTTTTCATCAAGAAATGTAAATGTTTTGTTTTTCCTTTTCCTTACACATGCGTTTTCATCAAGAAATGTAAATGTTTTGTTTTTCCTTTTCCTTACACATGCGTTTTCATCAAGAAATGCAAATGTTTTGTTTTTCCTTTTCCTTACACATGCGTTTTCATCAAGAAATGTAAATGTTTTGTTTTTCCTTTTCCTTACACATGCGTTTTCATCAAGAAATGTAAATGTTTTGTTTTTCCTTTTCCTTACACATGCGTTTTTCATCAAGAAATGCAAATATTTTGTTTTTCCTTTTCCTTACACATGCGTTTTTCATCAAGAAATGTAAATGTTTTCTTTTTCCTTTTCCTTACACATGCGTTTTCATCAAGAAATGTAAATGTTTTGTTTTTCCTTTTCCTTACACATGCGTTTTCATCAAGAAATGCAAATGTTTTGTTTTTCCTTTTCCTTACACATGCGTTTTCATCAAGAAATGTAAATGTTTTGTTTTTCCTTTTCCTTACACATGCGTTTTCATCAAGAAATGCAAATGTTTTGTTTTTCCTTTTCCTTACACATGCATTTTCATCAAGAAATTTAAATGTTTTGTTTTTCCTTTTCCTTACACATGCGTTTTCATCAAGAAATGTAAATGTTTTGTTTTTCCTTTTCCTTACACATGCGTTTTCATCAAGAAATGTAAATGTTTTGTCTTTCCTTTTTCTTACACATGCGTTTTCATCAAGAAATGTAAATGTTTTCTTTTTCCTTTTCCTTACACATGCGTTTTCATCAAGAAATGCAAATGTTTTTTTGTTTTTTTTCCTTACACATGCATTTTCATCAAGAAATGTAAATGTTTTGTTTTTCCTTTTCCTTACACATGCGTTTTTCATCAAGAAATGTAAATGTTTTGTTTTTCCTTTTCCTTACACATGCGTTTTCATCAAGAAATGTAAATGTTTTGTTTTTCCTTTTCCTTACACATGCGTTTTCATCAAGAAATGCAAATGTTTTGTTTTTCCTTTTCCTTACACATGCGTTTTCATCAAGAAATGTAAATGTTTTGTTTTTCCTTTTCCTTACACATGCGTTTTCATCAAGAAATGTAAATGTTTTGTTTTTCCTTTTCCTTACACATGCGTTTTTCATCAAGAAATGCAAATATTTTGTTTTTCCTTTTCCTTACACATGCGTTTTTCATCAAGAAATGTAAATGTTTTCTTTTTCCTTTTCCTTACACATGCGTTTTCATCAAGAAATGTAAATGTTTTGTTTTTCCTTTTCCTTACACATGCGTTTTCATCAAGAAATGCAAATGTTTTGTTTTTCCTTTTCCTTACACATGCGTTTTCATCAAGAAATGTAAATGTTTTGTTTTTCCTTTTCCTTACACATGCGTTTTCATCAAGAAATGCAAATGTTTTGTTTTTCCTTTTCCTTACACATGCATTTTCATCAAGAAATTTAAATGTTTTGTTTTTCCTTTTCCTTACACATGCGTTTTCATCAAGAAATGTAAATGTTTTGTTTTTCCTTTTCCTTACACATGCGTTTTCATCAAGAAATGTAAATGTTTTGTTTTTCCTTTTCCTTACACATGCGTTTTCATCAAGAAATGTAAATGTTTTGTTTTTCCTTTTCCTTACACATGCGTTTTCATCAAGAAATGCAAATGTTTTGTTTTTCCTTTTCCTTACACATGCATTTTCATCAAGAAATGTAAATGTTTTGTTTTTCCTTTTCCTTACACATGCGTTTTCATCAAGAAATGTAAATGTTTTGTTTTTCCTTTTCCTTACACATGCGTTTTCATCAAGAAATGCAAATGTTTTGTTTTTCCTTTTCCTTACACATGCGTTTTCATCAAGAAATGTAAATGTTTTGTTTTTCCTTTTCCTTACACATGCGTTTTCATCAAGAAATGCAAATGTTTTGTTTTTCCTTTTCCTTACACATGCGTTTTCATCAAGAAATGTAAATGTTTTGTTTTTCCTTTTCCTTACACATGCGTTTTTCATCAAGAAATGTAAATGTTTTGTTTTTCCTTTTCCTTACACATGCGTTTTTCATCAAGAAATGTAAATGTTTTGTTTTTCCTTTTCCTTACACATGCGTTTTCATCAAGAAATGCAAATGTTTTGTTTTTCCTTTTCCTTACACATGCGTTTTCATCAAGAAATGTAAATGTTTTGTTTTTCCTTTTCCTTACACATGCGTTTTCATCGAGAAATGCAAATGTTTTGTTTTTCCTTTTCCTTACACATGCGTTTTCATCAAGAAATGTAAATGTTTTGTTTTTCCTTTTCCTTACACATGCGTTTTCATCAAGAAATGCAAATGTTTTGTTTTTCCTTTTCCTTACACATGCGTTTTCATCGAGAAATGCAAATGTTTTGTTTTTCCTTTTCCTTACACATGCGTTTTCATCAAGAAATGTAAATGTTTTGTTTTTCCTTTTCCTTACACATGCGTTTTCATCAAGAAATGCAAATGTTTTTTGTTTTTTTTTTTCCTTACACATGCGTTTTCATCAAGAAATGTAAATGTTTTGTTTTTCCTTTTCCTTACACATGCATTTTCATCAAGAAATGCAAATGTTTTGTTTTTCCTTTTCCTTACACATGCGTTTTCATCAAGAAATGTAAATGTTTTGTTTTTCCTTTTCCTTACACATGCGTTTTCATCAAGAAATGCAAATGTTTTTTGTTTTTTTTTTCCTTACACATGCGTTTTCATCAAGAAATGTTGAACTACATGGGAGGAGCTGGTCAATGACCTAAAGAGAGCTGGAACCACTGTGTGATGCTTCGCTCACCATCCAAAAAGACAGACCAAAGGTCTCAGTTGCAGCGTCCATCCAAGTCTCTGACCTTGTGAGAGATTTAGCCACATCTCCAGAGACTTTCTGTTCAGAAAGACATCTGCCTCTTTGTTCTGTTGAAGAGGTTTTTCCAGGAACTGGTCACTCAGGTTGATCCTGCTGTCTCCATTGTAAATACTTGTACATAGTTTTATTTTATGTCTTTTGTCTTTTAATCTTGATCTGTTTGAATGTTTTCTTCCCTCATTCTGTTTAAAATGCTATTTGTAATTTTCAAAATAAACTCTGTTTAGAAATTTAAATGAAGTTGATGTATTGTTAGATCAAATAGAAATAAAATACATTGGTGACAAAAACAATATTGAAATTTATTACAACAGCTTAAAACGTTAAGAAACAATCTGAACAAAACATATTTATTTCTTATATAGCACCTTATTTCAGTACCATTCTTTCTAAGATGGAAAACAGTCTGTCCATTCTCTGTAGCCTCATGTCCTCCCTGATCAACTCCATCATCTCTGTTCCTCTTTCTTTTCTGACCCCTTCCTGCTGGCTCACTGTCTTCCTTCTCCATCTGGTTGTCCACCGCTCCGCTTGGCCCTGGAGTGTCCTCAGGGATGGAGGCAATCAGGACAGGAGGTGTTGTGGAAGACCTCTGACCCAACACCTCATCCATAAGGACAAACCAGGGCCAAGTAGCAGCAGTGAGCTTTTCACTGACTCCCTCTCCTGACCCTGGATACTTACAATCCTAAAGTTAGATGGAATAAAAGAAGAGTTGACTAAACAAAGAAACCAACAAGACTTTTAGAAATATTTTTTATTTGTGTGTGACATGAGAACTTCTGAACATACTTTATATTTCTTTTTCATATTGTCCCACTTTTTTTTGTCCTGCAAGTGGGTGACCTTCCCCTGTTGGTCCATCTTCTCCAGAATTGTCCTAAACAAGCAAAAAGAAAGAGGGAAAACCAAAAGAAGTATGTTAATCACTGGATGGATATTTATGAAAGTTAGAAAGATAGAAGTTATTAAAACTGGACAGAAACTGACTGTAAAGAATGTAGTTATTGTACCTCCAAGCCACGATGGCTGAGTTTTTAGCTCCAGTAAAAAGGTGGCGATTCTCACCCCTGAGCTTCATAAACTGGCCCGTCTGCTGCTTTGTATCTAAACAATAAAATCAACAAAAAAAAACATCTTGCTTAATATCAGTGTAAAAAAAGTATTTTTTAATTTTACATTTGTCTTAATTTGCAGAACATATTAAAATATTTCTATGCAAATGTCTAAAAGAAGCTCTTTCAAACTTTTCACTTCTTTACTGAGATTTGCTTGCATTTGAAAGTGTATTTCTCTTCATCTGTACCTGGAATCACGAATTATAATGCTAGCTGAATTATAAATATACTTTTAAAAACACATATAGCACATTTCTTCATCAAAAATGAATATTTAAAAGCTTATTTATTCTCAATCACACTCTCCAGCGATACGGTAAGATTATATAAAATCGTCCATTTATTCAGGTTAATTTTAATATCACCTGTAATGTTAAATCGACTTACATGAACAAATGACACAATACATTAAAATAATACTAACATAAACTGTTAGAAATCACTTGTGTTTAACGTTCACTGTGATGACTGGCAGCAGGAGCTCAGTACCGATAGTCCGGTCAGATCTCTACCGGGTCTAGCTCGCTCCACCGCCGGTAGGACTGGCGAAGCAAGCCGGCAGTTACTACGGTGGGAGCGGAAAACTCCGAACACGTTGGAGCACGTTTGAAATTAAACGATGTCTAGATAAATCAAGCAGATATTTCACGTCTACACAGTTATATTCCCGCACTAAAACATTGTAAAAGTTCATTTGTGTCACAGAAAGTGTAATTTTTCACAGTTTACTCACAGCTTTTGCCACTGTGGTCCGCCATGGCTTCCCCTGTTTGACCAAACCGCTTCGACCCGCAATGAATCATGGGAAAAGATGGACCGCGAAGGATACTCACAACGTATCCTTCAAATCGGGCAAAAGAAGGACACATTTGTCGGCAGCATCTGACAGACATTACGCCCCGCGCTGTGACGTAATCAGCCCACAAGTACGGACTTGGAAGGATCCAGCCCCTGAATTGGGACACACCCTCGGCCTGCACATGGATCCTCCTCCTTCCTGTATATTGACCAATAGGAGAGGAGCTGGAGAGAAGAAGGCAGCCCTCTTCATTTGCATAATGAAGCAGAAATGCATACGGTAAAGGAAAAAGAGAGACGAGGAAATGTCAAAAGAACAAAGGCATGTGTAAGGAAAAGGAAAAAGAAAATATATATATTTCTGCTTTTATTTTTAATTTTGTCAGGATTGGTGCTCCATAGTTTGCGGCGTCCACACTTTCAATGTTACAAGAGAAATATTTTGTTTTGAAATCTAAAATGTTAGACAAGTTAGATTTGTTTTTTATTTCTAATTATAAAAAAGATGTTATATTGTGAGTTTGTACATAAATACTAGAAAATTTGTTTGAGAGTTTGAAGAAGGATGTTTGGTAATTAATTACATTAGTACAGTTTTATTTTATGTGTGAATCGGTTTGTATGACAATTTGTAACTAAGTTATTGAACCTTCTCTTGAGTCACTATGGTGGAAAATGGAAAACATCAATCTTCATTTGTGTGGAAGTCTAAAAGTGCCATAATTCACTGATGAAAAGAAACAATTAAATATATCATACATTAGATATATTTTTCATTAAAAGGTATATTTATTTTACAATGCATATGTAATTTTTCACATTTAATCTGATGATACTGTGGTTTAGTTGTTAAAGTCATGAACCTGTCAGCCATACCTTTGCTTAATAAAATGTTACTTAGGTCAGAGGTCACCTAACAAGTCTGGTTTGTTCATTACATCTCATACATGGACTACTGTGCTCAAAAAGACTAATTTATCTTTTTAAAGAGATTTTAAATTCCAATGTAGACAATAATGAACAAGATGATTTAGAGCTCTTCTCTCTAATACATAGATCATAAATGTGTTTTATGAGCGTGCCCAAAAATGGAAGCTTTAGATGTACGTTGCGTGTTGAATTAATAAACATTTATTATTTTTCATTGAATAAAACAACAAATTCTTAATTCCTCATCCTAAACCTGTTGTACTGAAATAATGAATGTGGCATCGGAGGCTTCACTGGACTGTGGTGCCCTCTGCTGCTCCCATAACACTTAACAATCAGATGTTGTTACCAAAGTTAATTTCAGCTGCAGAATTACAATAACGTTTGTGAACATTTTTCCCCTTTTAATAAGACTTCATCAGTTCTAATTTCATTTTCCTGTGGGGAAAGATAACTTTTTTGCTCTTGCCTCTGTTTTCTTCCTGCTTCAACCCACAAACTGATCTGAAAAACACATTTTATTTTCATTAAGGAAGGAGGCTATTATGTAGGATTCATCAGTTTTTCTCTGCAGAAGACGTTTTGGCATCTGTAACGTCCGGAGGAGGTGAGAGAAACCTTTCTGGGATTCAGAGAATGCAGCTTGATGTGAAGTTAAACTTAGGTAGGATAAAGATGAGGCTGGATTTCATCCTGACAAAACCAACATTTACATCTGAGAGCCATAGTGAGAAAACTACCTCAGATGTGATGGTCCATGTGTTATTTAATGGCCCCATATTAACTGGCTATACAGGTCTGATGCGGGTCTACTCTGGTAAGATATGGGACCCATATGGGTACTGGATGTGTTGTGCAGTTGAACCAGATTTGTTTTTTCATTCCTGCTGGGGAGGTGGTGCCGCGCTGTACATATATTTATATGTGCAGGCAGGTTCTCTTTGCCTACTTTGTCCTCCTTTCCCGTCATTTGTTCCCATCAACACTCAGTTGAGTCCTGAGTCAGGAATGTGCATCATTTCCACAAATGAGCCATGATTATGAGTCAGTTATAATAAGCAGAGGAAGGTTTGTTGAAGGTGCTAATGGACCTCTTTCAGTGAGGAAACCCAGCTGTTAGAGCTGACATGCCACTGATACTAGAAATGAGATGTCAGGAAAACAGTTTGACCTTTTTAAAAGGCCAAACTGTTAAACACTGTTGAAAGTGCAGTCTGAAGACAGGAACAACAGGAAACAGAGAAGATGTCAGCAACTAATAAACACAAACAGGAAGAGGATGTGGAGCAGATAACGTTCCTGCTGAGGGAGAGTTTCTGTCTTACAACAAAATAAAAGAATAAAACAACAAAAATAGGAAAATCCCAAAAGCCTTGCAGTAAAAGAGGCTTCTAGAAGGTCTGGATTCATTGGGAATGAATATATATGCATGCCACACTCTTCGGAGCCACAAATCATTTCCCTCCCTTTTCACAGCCATACTTTACTTTGAGGTTTGTGGTTGGAATGGGACAAAATGAGGAAAAGGTGTGTGGATACTTCAGTACTTTTATTATACCTCTGTCTGGTTTTCTCTTGGTTTGGAGTAGTTTCCTCATGGACTAAAACTGGAAGCTGGGTCCACAGGAGAAGAGCTCTTAATGCTGCTGCTACTGAGACACATTTGGGCCATTTGCCTCACCTTAAAGACCTCCTGAGAGGAAAAACAGATTAATCTAGAACCAGGATCTGAGCTCTGCTGGACAGGAAGAACTGACAGAAATCAAATGCAATCTGAATGCACAATGAAAAAAGCTCATCACATTTAAAAGGTTCTACCACTCACCGAACAGGTCCAACCAGACAGGATGAAAAATGCAGCACTAGGATTTCCAATCACAAACTGCCAGATGATCTTCGGTTCTCTGTCACATGAAGCCATCAGCTCAGAAAAACCAAAGCAAAGATCCTGCTGCATCTAACAAACTAAATCTGACCCCTCCTCTTTATTTTAAAACATCTTCAGCAGTTCAGACTTCCTGGATTTAGATTCCTGAAACCACCACCCCCTCTCTTCCTGCAGCTGGATGTGGCCTGTCAGACCAGAAGAAGAGAAGTAGAGCCACCTCCACCACCACTGCTGAGGATCTGAGCGGAGCTACAGTCATCACAGTAAGTCTTCGTCTGTTTCTTTCTGTTTTATCAGAGCTGCAGCTATTTTTCTTCTTACGCTTCAGGGTGAAGGCAAACACAGGAGCAGAGGGAGTCACGCTGTTCTGCACTTGTTTTATCCATAAAAGAGTTTATGAGTTTTCAAGGAGAACACAGTTCAGATGAATTGTTTCTGAAGAATCCAAACCCATGAGGAGTTCATTTAAGACATTTTCACTGCACTGAGCTGAATTCAGACTGATGCAGCATCACGTTTAGTTGGAGACAGACCTCCAGCTGAACACATGCTAATGTTCAGGCATCTCTACATGAAATAAAACAAAGCAAATCCTAAAAGAGTGAAAGCTGATGGAAATTCAGGCTGGTTTCTTCATTTCTGCTTTTGCTGGAAATGTTCCACAACACAGATGAATAAACTCTACATTCATCTCTAATCATCACCGCCAAACAATTTATAAACTGTCAAACTCTGGTGATATATAGTCACAGGTTTGATGCACTAATTTTAGAACAGGATTAATAAATTATTCTCTGCTTCATCTGTTGCTCTTGTTCTGGTCACTGTCCCGCTGCAAGTGATCTGAACTCTGAAGCTATCTCCATTTTTACTGGAGCAGATCATTAATGTTTGCAACATTTGGTTGATGATATGCTATAAAAAGCCTCCTGATAAAGCCTGGTGACCTGGTTACTGATTAACGCATGGAGGTATTCAGGGTTGGTGTTCAGGTAGCTCTGAAACCATCTGACAGCGGGATCAAAATATGCTACAAACATGGAGGAGAAGAAGACAAGAAACAATGTTTGATGGAGCTGAATCAAGATCAGAAATAAAGAGTCAAAAAGAGTAAATATTTCATCAATCAAACTAGAAATAGATGCAAAAATACACCAGATGGACCAAGTTTTGAACTTGATGACAGAAACTCTCAGTTTTAACCTGTTTGTTATATTTAGACATAGAAAAAGATCCACAGATGAATTAAGGAAGTTCAGAGAAGCTATTGTTTTCAGCATCATCTACCATGGAGGCCTAAAGAGTTAAAAATCTGCTTTTGGGCTCGAGCTCAGCTCTGTCACCCACCCTGCTCCTTCACAATAAAAACCCTTCGCAGCCAGTCCAGAAATGGTACCCTCCGTCCATAACTGTGGCTCTGAAGGAAAGCCTTCATGGACGTATGTGAAGCTTGTGTAAATGTTTTGCATTGTTCTCCTCAGTGTATGTGCTGTAACCAGATAACTAGGAGGTTGTGCAACGTCCTGTCGTCTTTGTGCTGCTTTTGGCAGCAGGCAGAGATTTTTTCCTTCAGCTTCCAGCAGCTTTAACTCCTGCCTGACTCTGTTTTCTCTGAGGTTTCCAGAAATGTGCTGTGTGTGCAGAGCATGACACAGCGTGCCAGTTCAGGACTTAATGACAGAGCAGGACCATGGTGGCAGTCTGCATGTAAAAACTCCCTGGTAATGGTCGGCAATATCGTTGTTTGTGTGTTCCAGGTTCTGTTCTTCTATCTGGGTGCGGTCGAAGATAAAAGATGGTGGCAAACAACATGAACATGAACTCTAACCCCTCTGGGGCTCCAGCAGCTGTGCGACGGTGGAGGCCCTTCAACAGCATCAAGGTCTGTTTGGGTTCACATTAAATCTTTGGTGGTTTCTGACTTTGGTTCCACCCCTGATGAGCTCAAAGGAAGAGATGGTTTGATGGTAGTAGAAGCTGCTGACATGTATGTTGGTGTTTCTGAAAACATTTTGGATGTTCATCATCGATCCTGTCAGGTCCAGCTTAAACCAACATTTACTATTTCAAAAGAAACCCAACTTTTTTTCTCCGTCTTTAAATAAGACTAAACTTTTCTGATTTAAGTCCAGATTCTAAAATATTTTTGTTTCTGTTTCCATGTATCAGAATAATGACAGAAAATTTAATAGACTTTTTTTAAAAACTCTTTAAAGTCAGAACATCTCGTTTTGTTATCCTTATTTGAGGATCATCTGAGGTTTAATGCCCAATTCACAGTCTAGGAGCACTTTAAAGTGGTCAAATAATAATTAGCTATATTAATCAGAAAGTAGGTCAGACTGTCGTCTGCAACTTCAAGCATTTATCATGCCATGGTGAGTCCATCTTCACCAGTGTGAACGGAGCATCTGCAGAGCGTACCATAGATAAAATAATCTTATAATTGCTACAATATTTGACCAACATTGGTGTAATTTCTGTGGCAGATGGTGCCTGTGTGCCGTTATTAACATGTCCAGGAATGCAGAAGTTAAATGGAAGAAAACATGGTGCAGTATCAGATGCACAGGAACATAATGCTGGACTGTTATTTACCTCAAGCAGCATCTCTTCCTTTGCTACTGAAACACAGGGCTGAAAGTGGGACAGCGTTATCACCAAATAGAGCCTGAAAACACTCTGGACATCATGTGTTAAGGTTAGAACCTGAACATTTTGCTGCCTTCTGAGACATGTGTATTGACATAAGAAGGATTAATGAAATAGTTACGAACTTCTTCCAGTGATTTTTCCCATCGTGTCAGATGTGGAAGTTTCAAGTTAAAAGGCCCAGATGAGCTTTTTCTAGTGACTGTTAATACCCTTGATGTTTCTGCGCTCAAACTCCTGAACCAACCCTCCAGACTTTCTATTTTCCTTCCAAGCTGCCGGACTTCCCGGGAATGAACAATAGATATCCAGGCATTCTTAAGGTTTTCCAGATGTGGGAAGAAAATATAAAGAAATGAGGACTGGATCAGGGCCTACCATGGCCTCTTCTGTTGAGACTGTCAGAATAAAGTGTTGGCACCCCTCTCTCTTTATTTATACATGCTGGTTCACACACAGTTCAACAAATATTCAGTGTGTGTGTGCGTGTGTGTGTGTGTGTGTGTGTGTGTGTGTGTGTATGTGTGTGTGTGTGTGTGTGTGTGTGTGTGTGTGTGTGTGTGTGTGTGTGTGTGCGTGGGGTCAGAAAGGTTAGGGTTCACGTGTCTTGATTTTAAACAGAGAGGGAGTGAGGACTTGGTAACAGTCCCTAGATGTTGCTGATAGTAGCATAACTCACTCGTCTCCCCATCTCTCTTTCTGTGGCATGAAAGGAGGGAAAAGCACTTAGAGCTGACATGAGTGATAAAGAAAAGTTTTCAAACCCTAACGGAGACAGATGATGATCAGTGCAGACAGAGAATAAAAGCTGCCATGTTGATTCCTCATCTGTTCACCGACTTCCTTCTGTCTATCTCTGCAGGTCTTTGTGTTCTGCCACAGTTTGCTGCAGCTGGCTCAGCTTTTAGTATCAGGCTACATGAAGAGCTCCATCTCCACCATCGAGAGGCGCTACGGCCTCTCCAGCCAGAAGTCAGGGATCCTGGCTGCCTTCAACGAGGTCAGTTCAGCAGCTGGGAGATGAATCATGTCGACATTAACTGAAATCTTCATAAAACCTAAAAATAGATTTCATTTTGTGACTTCCTTTATTTAAACAAAATCAAAAATAACTCAGGATGAAGTTAGCTGAGGGCCACTGAGTCTGATTTAATCCTCTTAACAACGTCCTCATGAACTGTTTATATCATTACAAACTTGTATTAAATTGTATTTGAAATAATCATCATGATACATTAAGACCAATGACCACAGCCGGGAGAAAGTTCTGGAGAAGATTATAGTAGGGTTAGGTCCTAAAAGAGAGGACCATTGTTACTCTGGGGGAGCTGCAGAGACCCACTGCTGAGGTTGGAGAATGTATTCAGCAAGGACAGAGAAGCTGACCAGAGTTGATGGAACGATGGATGGAGCTAAATCCAGGACGATCCTGGTAGAGGCTGCAGAAGACTGGGGACTGGGGTGGTGGTTCACCTTCCAGCAAGACAACCACTCTGAACATACAGCCAGATACAAGGGATGACTTGGATCAAAGCATGTGTTAGCATGGCCTAGTCAAAGTCCACACTTTTCAGAGTTTTGTTTGTAAAAGAAAGATATAACTGATGTTTTACTCTAAATTCCACAGTTACACTCTGCATTATTGTATCAAATAAAATCCTAATAAACAAGCAAAGCCTTAAAATGGAAGTTTATGATCTTAATAAAAACAAGATGTCTCTGTTTTGGGTTCTGTTGGGGTGGATGCTGGATGTTCCTGATATTTATTGGTTCCCATGTTCTTGTGTCCAGGTGGGGAACACTGTTCTCATCATTTTTGTGAGTTTCTTTGGGAGTCGTGTCCACCGGCCGCGGTACATTGGGGGTGGAGCTCTGCTGGCATGTTTAGCCTCGCTGCTTATGGCGATGCCCCACTTCCTGAGCGGAAAGTACACCTACACAGACCAGATCAGCTGTAAGACCTTATGCTCCATCTGACTTGCTTTAACCTCAGCCTTCTCCTATCCAGGCTGACGCTGAAGGTTACCTCCTGCCCTTAGAGGCAGAAGTAGCTTGATTTGTTGCTTTAAGATAGACTCTCCTGTCTTCCAACAGTTTCCAGTGATAACAGCTCAGGTCTCTGCATCGTCTCCTCCTCCTCCTCCTCTAACCAGACATGTCAGGAGCATGGAAACTCCACCCAGGAGGTGGTCTACCCTCTGCTGCTTCTGGGTCAGCTGCTGCTGGGCATCGGAGCCGTTCCCATCCAGCCCTTCGGCATCTCCTACATTGACGACTATGCCAGTAGGACGAACTCTCCACTCTACCTTGGTAGGAGACAGAAGATCAACCCACAAAGTTTAAACTCCATCATATAAACTATAACCATGTAGCTCCTGTTTCAAATACTGAGCAAATATAACAATGTGTTTTACTTCAGAGAGTGTTTGCAGAAGTGCAGAAAGAAATGATGAAGCATAAATCTCACTGTTGGGTCTTCTTTACCTAAACAACCCAGCAGGTCACAGCTGTGACTGGAAACTCGAACCAGAGAAACACTTTTACCTTCATCAAGGTAACCAGGTAGTTTCCAACCAGTCTGGGCAAACCTGACAGCTAATTAGACCCAAACACACCCTCTACAGTTTCTCTAATTCAAAAAAGTGTCCCACAAACACCCAGATACACTAAATGGACTGAACTTATATAGCACTTGTCCAGTCATAACGACCACTCAAAGGGCATTACACTAGAGCCACATTCACCCAGTCTCACTCAGCAACTCATGTGCATTCAGACACCGATACACAGATCAGTGGGCAGCTGCAGGTTAGGTTACCTGCCCAGGGGCACATAGCCAAGTAGCAGGAGGACGTTGGAATCAAACTCCCAACTTTCAGATTTCAAGGCGACTGCTCTCCCCACTGAGCCACAGTCGCCTCCGTTGAGTCATCCCTGCACAGCAGACCAAGTCAAGGCTGAAAAAACTGAAAAATGGATGCAAACAAAAGTGAATGTGACTGAGAACTGCATGAGAACTACACGGTTCAAGGAGACAGGTTTCACCTCCGTAGGAAACTGTCCAGTTTACTCACCATAGATGTTCAGCAGAAGCTGAATCCATCTAGATAAATCTGTGTGCTCCTGAAAGGGTTACTGTGATTGTGTTCTCAGATGGTCTCCTGCGGTTTAGTCATTTTGGTGCTCTAAGTGTGACTATTGCTCATATAGTCTTTAATCAGAAGGTTGTAGGTTTCTCATTTCTTAAATAATTATGAGAGAAGACAGATCCTGAGGTCATGGAAACACTGCTCTGGTTCTGAAGGGTCAAATCATTGGGATCAAGCAAAGCAAACTGTACATCACATTGATAAAAACTGGAAGGACAGTGGGAACATCGTATTTGTGGAGGAAATTTGGTCAGAAAAAATTTGAATTATTGTGATTAGCAGAAAAACAGAAGAAGTCACAGCTTGTTTTAGTAGTGACAGCAAGAGCATTTCCACACCCACTGTATGAAGCAATCTCAAGGAACCAGGACTAAACAGCTGCATATCCTTAAGGAACCAGTCATCGGTGAGGCTGATCAGGAAACAAAAGCTTCAAGGGATCAAAAATATTGGACTCTGGAGCAAACATCTGCTCAGCTGTCCGACTTCCCCATCATCTCTACAACTTCTTGGTGAAAAATGAAAGCAACTCTGGATGAAAGATAAATGTTGTGAGATTGCAGAATCTTTTTTGGAAAGATGCCACAGAAACAACAAACATGTTTAAAGTATTCCGAGCTAAAAGCTAAATATTAGAAGGTGGCACCTTTGTTTGGACTAGGAGTGTTGGTTGTAGGGGCTTCTAGAGAGAGCTTCTAGCACAATGTAGGTGTAATGTGGTTGGAGAATAGGCAGAGGTCAAAGTGGCAGGACCTGGTCCAAATTCTGAATGACCAACCCATGCCAGTTCACATAGTCCTCATGTCAGGGACACTCCACCCCACCTGATACTCCATTAACTGTTCCTGATCTTGTGTTCTCCATCATCTTTCTACTGGATAGCTGTAATCAGGATTAGTTTCAACATGAGGTCTTCTTTCAAAAGGGCAGCCAATCCAGAGAGTGCTGATTTGGACTCCTCAGAAAGATGCAACAACCTAAAGGCTGGTATTAGCAATGGATGGTAAACAAGCCTTCCTCTGAGTCATAAGATTATGAGATCAGCCTTTGAGGTGCCAGGAACACATTCCAACATCATGAGTGAAGGTCCACATTGTGAAGAACAATGTGCAAACATTTATGAATCCTTTACTTTAGTCAGCAAGCAACACTGATAAGACAGCATATGTTTGAGAAACTCCAGCATCCTGAGAGCAGAACTGAAATGAAACACCAAGCAAAAAACTCTACTTATATAACTGACCTACTTTATCTGGTTTCCTGGAACTGAATCTGATCCTCAGAAGAAATGATTAAAACTCCAACTCACCAGGTTTGTCTGCTGAATAGTAGCTGAATAAAATGCACATTTTGTTCATAGGAACTCTAATGTTTTAATTCTGTTTTATGTTTTTTATATAAACACTAATCAGAGTAATCAGAATAGATGAAAATACACAAATTAACCAATAATCAGACAATCTGCTGGTTTTCAACTGTGACACTTGGGCAACATGTCTGGTCAGTAGTTACTACATATTAGTCATAAACACTCCCTTCCGAAAGTTTTTCTGTTTCATGTTTGCTGCTTAAAATTCAGAGAAAAACGAGAGTGAACAGTTCTAGTGAAAACACTGATGAAGAGATGCTTTTTAACATAGTTTTACCTCCATTAGAAGCAAACAAGGAAGTCATCTAGACCTTCAGGTACAATCTGAAGACATTCATGTAGTTTTATCAGGCCTGAAAAACACTCTATATGAGAACAAAGCGATGGACGTTCACAGAGAAAGTGACGGCCAAAGCACAGAACCATCCAGAACTAACAAATGTATCAACTGGTGCTACTCCGAACAACCTTCCAGATAGCTGAACTTCTCATCCTATCTCTAAGGGACAGTCCAGCTATCTTGCAGAGAAAACTCATTTCGACTGCCTGCATCCCTGATCTCATTCTTTCGGTCACTTCCCAAAGCTCTTGACCATAGGTGAGAATAGGAACAGCATACTAACAACTGTGCACCTGAAGGGAACAAGCTCACTCACATACACCCTCCCAACACAAACACACTTCTTCCTACATGTACGATCGCCCACCCACACACACACCAGCACACAGATAATCTAAATGGTTGAAGGTCACGCATACACAGGTTACTATTATGTCAACTGCCCCTTTTCCACAACTCCCTACTCAGCGCAGTTCGGCACAGCACTACTCGCTTTTAGGGCGACGGTGGTAGGAGTTCGTCCTGTAACCAGTGGGTTGCTGGTTCAAACCCCCGCTCTGTCCATCTCAGTCATTGTGTCCTTGGGCAAGATACTTCACTCGCCTTGCCTGCTGATGGTGGTCAGAGAACCCGGTGGCACTGATTGTATGGCAGCTTCGCTTCTGTCAGTCTGCCCCAGGGCAGCTGTGGCTACATTGTGGTCTTCCACTGTCAGTGAACTTTATGAAGGATTTTCTATTGTATTAATTGTGAACTGGGGTTATTAGTCATTTTAAACGTTCTTAGACATATCTGCGACCAGAATGTTTCAAAGTTGACTCATAAATCCACCTTCCATTGCATAGGAAGGGACATTGATTCATCTATTTTAGACAGTGTCCTGTATATTTTAGACAATCATTTGGAGGGTTGAGATTAAGGAACTCTAATACACTTGACGGCAATTGTAACCTAAATTTACTGAGCCTACATTGATTTTTATTATAGATTTTATTTGTTATTCTAGGAATGTATTCTTATCCATCCTGTATTGTATAATTAATCTGTTAAATGGGATGTACTGAATTCCTTCAAATATATGTTCCTCATGTTCAATTCCTTTACTCCTCCAATCTGGAAAGTTTATCATAAACAAACAGAAACTCCCAGACCCCGACAATCATAGTATTTTTTTTGTAGGATGTCAAGGTTGTTCCAGATGGGTTTGCATCTGCGTGGGATTAGTGAGGACCCTGTCATTTTTAAATATTCCCACCAAGCTGTCAGAGAGGAGGCTCACACTTTCACATTGCTTTTTTGGACTTAGGGCCTCTTTGCTATTGGCTAACCCATCCACCTTGAGATGATACTCAATTGTAATAGAAAACAAACCTAACCGTGTAGAGTAGACCTGACCTGAGAACAACCACGCTGAATAGGAACTAATGTAGGAACCAATGTGGCCCGTATACTTTGATGCTGGATCCAGTCTCCATTTCATGTTGAGATATCTTTATCTAGAGCAAATCTGCCCTGGCACATGTAGGCAACCAGCTTTTCAATGTGGTATGCCTGAAGTACCAAGAAAGGGCACGTAAAAAACTGAAGTGTTTGGACATGATGACTATTACTGGGAGAAAGAGGGAAGGTCAAAGCCTGAGAAAACCATCCCAGCTGTGAAGGACAGAGGGGGGCATTATGCTGCTGGGGTTTTTTACATCTGTTAGGACGACTGGTGCAATTCACAAAATTCATGTAAATTCAATTCAGTTTTATTTCTATAGCGCCAATTCACAACACATGGTGTCTCAAGGCTCTTCACAACAGTCAGGTTCAGTTATTTATTCAAATTGGATAAAAAGTTTTTTCTATCTAAGGAAACCCAGCAGATTTCATCCAGTCAGTGACTTGCAGCATTCACTCCTCCTGGATGAGCATGTAGAGACAGTGGACAGTCACTGGCGTTGACTTTGCAGCAATCCCTCATACTGAGCATGCATGTAGCGACAGTGGAGAGGAAAAACTCCCTTTTAACAGGAAGAAACCTCCAGCAGAACCAGAACCAGGCTCAGTGTGAGCGGCCATCTACCACGACTGACTGGAGGTTTGAGAGAACAGAGAAGAACAGATAAACTCTGATCCAGTTTTCAAGGTTAGAGTCTGAAAGAGAGAACATAGAGTTAGTTACAGTAGAAGCTCAGTGAATTTTAGATGTCATCAAAAGGAAAGGGCATTAAATGGAAATATAGCAACATCTCAGGACACCAAGTGGAAACTTAGACAGAAATGTGTCTTTTCAATAAACAATGTCTCTTAGCATACCACCATATTAGTAACAATGTGGTTTAAGGACACAAAGCCAGTGTTCTGGAGTGAACATCACACACATGTTCCTCCAGCTCTGTTAGGAGGAATGGGCCAAAATCCCACCAAACTCTGATTAGAACCATGTGGAAGGAAACCCAAAACATTTGACTCAAATTATACAGTTTATAAGGCAATGCTATGAAATATTCTGGTAATTACATTTAAAATTCTGAATATGAATATGAATATGAAGAAAGCAAAAATATCTTGAAACTTATTTTTCCTCATCATTTAGTATTTAGCAAAAAGAAAGAATTTTGTCAGTCCTGACACAAAACACGAGATGTTTAGTCTGATTTAATGTCAGTCAGAAAACAGGTTGGTGTCTGTTAATGCGGATATATTTCTGTGGCATTCAGGTTTTAAATAATCCTGATTGAGTAGAAACAATAAAATTAGATTTTTTGTGTTTATTTAAGAATGTATATAAAAGTAGAGTTGTGATATTTAGCTTTTTCATCATTGCCATCTGTTTTTATTCTTGTTTCAAAGTTAATTTGTTGTTGCATCTTGCAGGCATCCTCCTCGCCATGACCTCCATCGGCCCGGCTTTTGGCTTTCTCACTGGTTCCTTCATGCTGCGCTTCTATGTTGACTTTGACAAACTGTCCAAAGGTAAGGAAACGCTCTTCTTATGGGTCCCAGCCAGATTGTTTTAAATATTACGACAGAAAAGGGAGGACTTCCTTTTAAAAACAGCCATTCAAAGTGAAAACACTGAAAGGCTGAAGTGGGCCACTTAAATAAAATACAACTGAAAAGGTTGAACAAAATGTTAAAGCTGCGAGAACCAAAACATAGATGATTCGTTTAAATATATGGCATTTACTGAAGCTTTTCTTCTCAAGTAAAGTGAAAGCCGCAGTGTTTTCTATTTCTGCAGAAATATGATCATATTTATTATGACCACCATGGGAGTGGAGAGAAAATAGGATAGATGCTAAAGTGAAGCAACACCCAGTCTCAGTTTGAGTTCAGCTCCATTAATCAGAACCTCTGCACACACCAGAGCTGTGACCTCTTTGCTGGAATTTTTATGCAAGAGCTCCTAAAGAAAACAGTGACTTCCCACCGTGGCGGCCTACTTTTGTTCTTGCTGCTAAACAGACATGCAACTGCAACGCTGAGCCCTCAGGATGTTCACGACAAGACAAGTCACAACAATCAGTTGGTTCTGTTTGGTTCACGAGGAACCGGCATCAGAATAAAAAGTATAAAGCCTACAGATCTCTATGTTCAGGCAATACTGGACTGATCTATCACTGAAAACTGTTCAATATTAATTATATTCCTGTGGGGAGATGGCTAACATTTTACACCGTAACAGGTGCACTAACATCAAGCAACACCTTGTTGTTGGTGCAGAGACTAAAGTTCACAATCTAGGTCACTTGGCAAGACATGCGTCATTGCTGTTATCACAACAGGGGCTGTGTCTGTGCTTCTTTAATCTCTATTGTATTTGATGAAAAGACACTTTATAGTCCATTAAATGTATGAAAAACACTGAAATGTTCCTTCAGTATCTAGTAAGACAAAAACATACAAATAAATCCTAAAATGCACAGAAAACAACAACAAATACTTTAAGTATAGAAACAGTCAGTCCTGCCCCCAATAAAAACACATCAAAAAGGAGAAAGAAAACTCAGAAAATCTGATAAAATAAGAAATATAACTAATTTCAGTATTATTAGATTATTATTTCATTTGGTTTTAATTTCCTATGGAAGTCAAATTTCCAGTTCCCAGAGTTCTCTTTAGATCTGCAGATCTAGAGACCTTCTTCTCTGTGAACAGAAGGTGGTTCTTATGAAAGCATTCTGATCTTCTCAGAGGTGTTCCACCAGTTCAACGTCTTTCAGATTAATAATAGATCTGTTTCTTTCTGACGTGTTTGAACTAAAGCTTATTTCCTAATATGGGTGGGTGTGTCTGAGAAGGAGTGCTGCTGCATAGAGATATCTCTGAATACAGCTCTAAAAAATATGTGCAGTCATTGTAAACAAAGAGTTTGCACCACCTAGGTTCAGTTCAAAGGTTTTGTTGGTTATGCTATAAAATAATCTGGTCAACAAATTTTAAAAGAAGGAAAACCCTCCAATGAATAACCACATATTACTTATAACTCTGTGTCACAT
The DNA here is from genome assembly GCF_021462225.1 of Girardinichthys multiradiatus. NCBI lineage: Eukaryota > Metazoa > Chordata > Actinopteri > Cyprinodontiformes > Goodeidae > Girardinichthys > Girardinichthys multiradiatus. The sequence goes on from NC_061804.1 coordinate 1,061,485, forward strand.
TTGAGTATATTCATTCCTTATCTTTTCCTTGTTATTTTGTCAAAGAACCTGGCATCTATCTGCAACAGGCTTTGCTTCCATACAGCAGTATGATGACTATTTACTTCAGGGCACCAAGAAACAGAGCAAACATTATTTCATACATTTAACATGATGATTTTAGAAAAACAATAAATGTTGTGGTTCAGGCAGTTGTGAATTTCCAACCAACTTAAGAGTTTTACTGGTGTGTCTCAATTGTGAATCCAAATAGCCAAATTTCTGGTACTTTCTGCAGATCTGGAACGTACAACTTCTCCAAGATTATATCCTTTAACCTCTGAGTCCAACCGCTGCCAGGCTGTGATTCTGTTCAAGAATCGTGTCCAGCTTGCGATTCTGTTCTCTTAACATTTCAGTCTGAGTGTTGATCGCTCTACAGACTCCATCTAACATCGCAGGCAGCTTTAGAAAGCTTTGAACAGTCGCCCACGTTCTGCAAATCACTCGATAAGCCAAGTAACCACCAACTCCAGAAAGCAGAAAACCTGTTGTCAAAAGTCCAAATATGTACACATTTTCTACGTCCTCGACCGACATCATAGTCAGGAACACAATCTTCCACTGCTGCCAAGAATCCATTGTGTTTCCAGAGAAGAACGTCCCGTCTGGACAAGAGGTTCTCCTTTACCCTGTCTTCCTGTTGAAAAGAAATTTGATCAATTACGTTGAGAGTCCAGCTGATCAAATCCATAATTTACAAGTTTGGAGGATATGCAAAGCGAGGCTCTGAGAAAAATACAGACAAAAAGCAGAAGCAGGGATCAGCAGGGAGGGAGAGAGAGAAAGCATTTCCACCGAGATACAGCACTCTGGGAACAGCCTATTCGTTCAGAAATGTCTTTCTGTGTCTTACCCTCTTGCTTGAGGGTGTCAATAGTGGCCTTCTGGACAGCAGTCAGGTCGGCAGTCTTACCCATGATTGGGGTTTTGAGTGATGAACCAGGCTGGGAGTTTTAAAGGCCTCAGGAATCTTTTGCAGGTGTTTAGAGTTAACTCGTTGATTCAGATGATTAGGTTCATAGCTCGTTTAGAGACACTTTTAATGATATGCTAATTTTGTGAGATATGAATTTTGGGTTTTCATGAGCTGTATGCCAAAATCATCCGTATTAAGACAATAAAAGACCTGAAATATTTCAGTTAGTGTGCAATGAATCTAAAATATATGAATGTTAAATTTTCATCATGACATTATGGAAAATAATGAACTTTATCACAATATGCTAATTTTTTGAGAAGGACCTGTAGAAACAAGGACTAAAGCATATGCAAAAATCCAGGAGATAAATGTTTACATCTGGAATGCAAACATTTAACATTAAATTAACTGATATTTTATTCACCTCTCAGTCATTGTGTTCGATTCACTCATACAGCCGTGTGTTTGGAGACCTCCCTCCCATCAATGAGCTCAGCTTGGATTTACAGTAATGTTACAATCTCATTAGATGAGATGATTCAACATTGTTTGGCAGAGTCAGTAACGCTTCCTAACCACATGTTTAAAACACTGTGAAACTGAAGCAAACCATGAGTCATTTTAAAATTACTTTTACAGGCTGGGAAATCAATGATGTCTCTTGAAATGGCCTATATAAAACCTGTCATCTAGAGCTTGTTTCTGTTATAATGGTAGAGGATAAAAATGGTAGAGGTATGTGAGAAGGTCTTCACTGGAACTAAAAATATCAGCTCAGGTTTTAATCCCACTGAGAAAACTGGAACAAAACAAAACCAATGTATATTAGATGAGAATTTAATTTGCAGCTTGCTATAAAAAATATAAGGGATGGCTGTCCTAGTTTTTAGGTTGTGGTAAAGTCTTTGTCTTGAGCTGAAGATCTAGCAGCTGTTAAAAGGTTTTTATGTCTGAATTTGATGGTTGAACGTCAGAATTTGTTGTGCTTTAAAATGTTTCATTACTTAATTTGCTACAATATTGTTGTAGGTTTTGCAGCAGCCAAACATTTCTGTAATTGTAGGAAACTGGTCTAATCTCACAGTTCTGGATTTTTATAAAGTCTTTCAGAGTTTTTCTGAATTTCTTTGTCAGGGAAACTTTTGTTGCAAGAGCATTACACACTGGAATCAGTCCTAGTAAAAATCATTTCAGCAGATCCAGAGTTTTCATGAATAGAACATGTGGTCCCAGTCCAGACAAACCACAGCGTATTTATTATCTGTACTGGTGCAGAAAATGTTCAGGATCAGACATAAAAGAAAGAGACGCAGGGAGAGAGCCGGGTTCCCACCCTGGAGCCAGGCCTGGGGTCAGGACTCCTGGGTAAGCGCCCGGTTGGTTGGATTGCTCCTTGCGAGACCCGGCAGGGCTAAGCCCGAACGAGAGACACAAGGTCATCCTACATTGGGCCCATCACCTGCAGGGGAAATCATGAGGGACAGGTGCAAAGAGGATCTGGCAACGGACGAAGGTGGAGACCTCGACGATCTGATCTCCGGATAATTAAACTGGCTCTTGCATCCCTTCCCCCTACGGCTCCCCCCGGAGGAGCTGGAGGAGGTGTCTTGGGAGAGGGAAGTATGGCTTTTCTACCCCTGCGATCCGGTTCCGATGAAGCAGAAGATGACGAGTACAAGTACATTTATAGCAGTTGATCAATTCAGCAAAGCATCAAGCATCATGCTCTGCTGAATATGATTAGGAAATCTTTTTCTCATAAGCTTTCGAGAAAAACTACCAACAACCACGGCTTTCAATGTGTTTTTTCTTTTTGTTCTTGTTGATGTCTGTGAATGTTTCTGCACAATTATCTGCTAATGTTCTAATGTTCCCCAGTTCTTCAGTTTGTTTTTGTTGAACTCCCCCAAGAACCAGATACCCCTTAGAGGTCAAAGTCCAAAATCCAAGGCTCATGTCAGCAAGTCACATCACTTCCTGTTTTCCTCACTTCCTCCATCAGACTGAAACTGTTTGAGAAGCTTTTGGGAAAAAATCCCTTTCTACACACAATTAGCGTTATACAGCCAAATGTGATAGTTCAGTGCTACCAACCACACCTGATGTGCATCCTAAAAACAACCTTTGGAACCATTTACACTTTAAAAACCAAGGTCAGATTTTTTTGGGGGGAAGATTTCCATTCCTGTGGAGTCTATGATGGCGAGCTACCCTTGATACAAGAACCTTTCTGTGGAGAACTGCCCATACATCCCTTTTTGAGTCAGTAGGAACTGGGGACTTTGAACTGTCACGGCCTCCAACTTTTGAGAATATTTCTTTTTGTTGTTTTGTTGACCTGTGACTGAAAGGTCTTATAACTAAAGTTGTTCTTTATGCAGATCTGCTTGTATTTAATTGTCTAGCTCTTGGTTTAAATATGATCTGTTTTTCCACCCTTAAAACTTGTGTTTGTGATCAATGGCATCCAGTATGGTGTTGGGCTCCTCCAGAACCTAGACTTTGAAATCAAACTGTCCAAGTGCCTCTGATTTTTAGATAGAAATAGGGCGTCTAAACAGGACTTTGTAAAAAGCTTTTAAAGTTTTACCTGAAAGAAGCTCTTCTCACCTCAGCTGGAAGCATTCACAAACAGGAACCGTAATGTTAAAAGAGAAACTGGAGGAAATAAGGGACTAACTGTGCCTTGAGATTTGATTCAACTGGTAGTCAACAATAGATAAATACAAAGAATTAAAAACAACTGGTTTATGTTCTTTATCAGATTGACGAGTGTAAATAACCACAACAAGAACAGAAATCTGATTTCTGTAGAGACAAAAGGTCCTGAAAGAGTCAAACCTGGAGCGTTGTTTCTGTTATGTACGGGACGAGTTTGGACAGGTTCTGATCATCTGGTGAAGTTCCCATTAAGAGTCTCAGTGGACGGTGACGGGACGCCAACACTGTTTAAAGTTACAGCTCATCATTTAATATATTGTCTCTTTCTCTGTGACTGACTGATCATATGGGAGAATAAATGAAAGCCTCTTTCTTGGTGAAATAAGAATAACAGATTGTTTGAGTTTAAATATCTTCGGTTGCAGGCTCCTACATATGGTTACCAATATTCATAGAAGGTCTTTACAAACAGTGCTGCCAAGATAAAACTCTCCCTTAGATATTAAAATTAGATGTAAGTTTTGTTTTTTCTTTGTTGTTCAGATGAAATTGAGCTGGATCACAAAGACCTTCGCTGGGTCGGGGCCTGGTGGCTGGGCTTCCTGGTGGCCTCCAGCCTCCTCTTCCTCACTGCGCTGCCATACCTGTTCTTTCCCAGAGAGATGCCCAAAGAGGTGAGTCAGGCTTACCAGATGTTAGAAGAATTATACCACCGCAGCTTCATCTCAGAACCTAACATCATGTCTGCCTTCTATGTAATATTCTTTGCATCACATCAAACCATAAACTTGGTATTGGCATATTATAACAATGAGGGGCAGAGAAAGCTTAGTTGGTGGTGTTTCATCTTTGACCTCAAAATAGATCTGCAAATGTTTATTATTTCTCCCTTTTTGAAATGTGGTCCTTTGATAGTTGGAACATGCTCTCTGGTCCTCTTCCTAAATAATAGGGACCTACACCCTGATCTGTCAATGCATGGGTTTTGTTCCGGTCTTCCATGTGACACTGAAGAGGCATGTAGCTCGTCATTGTCCAGAGGGTTTAGCAGCTCAAGGCTTATCCCGTCCATCCGGTTCCACCAGGGCTTCCTCTGTATGGTAATAGCTCACAGTGAATACAAGTACTGCTGAACTCCTAGCAAACAACAATAAAATGTACATGTAATGTGTGTGAGCAGTCTGTAGATCATCAGTCAGTGACAGGAAGGCAGAGTCATTTTCTTTCTTAAAACACATTTTAAAGGAACCAATTTCCATGATGACACTTAATCTGAAATAGAGCGTCTTTGAGTGATGATGATCTGCTGAGGTCAGGAAAAAGAAGGGGTCAAGTTTGTTGAAAAAAGGAAATGAAGGACTTTTAACCTCTAGAGCAACAATGTTTCTGCACACAGAGAGTGATGTGAAGTTATTAGATCTGATGAGGACTTTAACCTCCTGTTTGTGAAGCTCATTCCTGTTGCAACTTGTTGAGGTAAAGTGGGTTCGGTTTGCGTTGGCTCCAACCCAGTTAACAAGAAAAGACAAAACTGCACATGTTTAATCTGTTAAATGACGTAGATGTCCAGAAGACTGCTCCACAGAGTTTAAGTTTAACCCTCAAGGGAAAGAAAGAGCAGGCAAACTTTCAATTTTCTTTAGCTTCCAGAGCAGAATTTGGAAGATGCACCCAGGGGGAACATTTTATCTTCAGACCAGCACAGAGTAATTAGGAACATTGAAGATCATAACTTCTCCATTCACTGACCTCAAACAATTGCCTTTATGTTTGGAAACAAAAGCATCAGCTGTTGGGTATTTCACTGGGAGCAGAAATAAGAACCAACCTGAAAATGTTGCACATCCACCAACATCAGGAGAAAGTTACCAGAGCAGCAGAGCTTCTTGGCAGGAGGAGTAAACTCCATAAATCAGGTGACTCCTCAGGATCCTGAGATCTAAATGATGGTGGGATCAGTCGCATCTCAGTGGGAGACTCTATCAGAACTAGCTAATTCTTCACCTTTTAAAGTAAGGAGTCTAATTTTTCATTTTATTATCTTCTTCAGGGGCCTGGATCGTGGTAGGGAGAGTTTAAGAGCTGGTTTGTGTAATTGAACAGTGAGCTTCACTGGGTCCTAACGTTTTTATTCCACATTTCTGGTTTTGCGTTACTTTTAGACCAGTGGTTTGAGTCTTATTGTCTAAATGACCTCGCTGGGGCGTTGGTGCTGTAGCGCTACAGCAGGCGCCCCATATTCAGAGGTTGTAGTCTTTGACCAGCTGTACTGGGTTCAATACTCGACCTTGTGACCTTTGCTGCATGTCTTCCCGCTTCTCTCTCTGCCCATTTCCTGTCTGTTAACTATCAATAAAGGCCACTATTGCCAAAAGAATCATACAACATAAATGACCTCTGCAGTGTGACCATGAGCTGTTCAGGAGATAAAATTATGGCAAACAAATAAAACTTCAGTTCATCTTTAAAAATCAACCAATAACTAAAAGCTTTGAATGAAGACCTGCTGCAGGGCAAAAAGATCTGCCAGAATAAGGATGTCCTGTGGTACAATCTTCTGGGTTTTCCTGAGATCATGGTGGCCTCCTCATTAAACATACCAGGAAGATTCTCTAAGTCTTTTAAGTACTGATCAGGCTCCAGAATCTCTTGTTTTCTTTTAGGTCTGATCTGCTGGTTTAGATCTTCTTAACTGGAAGAGACATCTAAACTCATGTCTTGATGTTTCAGTTCAACAGTAAAACATAACAAAAAAGATCCGTGGAAGGAAAATGTTCTGGAGGTCCCATGACAGAGAAGGTCGTTTAAATCCAGCAGAAAATGGTTCAGTTACAAGATGATCCAATTTCTTCATCAGGACTCATGTTTCCAACATGTATGTCATTTTTACTAAAAATAAGAGTGTGTCAATACACACACACACACACACACACACACACAGAGTGTTTAAGCTTCTGTAGATTGAAGAAAGTAACAACCTGATGCATTCAATGAACAGGAAAAAGTTGGAATATTTCTGATTTTCAGAATATAACCTGAACCTCACTGATCAGAGATGATCAATTATTATGCCTGAACATAACTTCCTGACTGATGTTTTTCAAGAACCTCAACATGAGGGGGGAGCATGTCAAGTTCCTTGCTGGAGCATGGTGGTAGTTGCTCCATGATGCGGGCCCAGTGTGGATCAATCAGCATGGCTAGTTCATTGAGAATTTAAAGCAGGAGCAACGCCATGGTAGCCATGGTGGTATCATCATGCTAGCATGTAGCTGCATCTTGAGCTGGAGCAGGCATGATCACAGGTCTGCATGGCATGATCAGTGCTGACCTTCTGTATAAAGTGTAGCGAGGTTGAAGGATGACGACTTCAGGATGTGGAAAATAGAACTGGAAATGTTTTTTTTTACTGGAAGTCCTAAGAGGTGGAAGTCATGGTGGGTCGTGAAGGGTCATGAAGGTCAAGGAGAGTGCTGCGGGGTCTTTGTCCTCTGTGAAGGAAACAGTTCCTCTTGTTTGCATGAGGTAGCTTACTGTTTCCTTTAGACTCTGAGAACTCCAGCCAGAAAAGGATCTGCTTCTAGTGAACCTGGTGTGGTCTCCACTATCAGTGAAGAGGTTTTCAGAAGGACTGACCTGAAATAAAGTCTCTGAGGTTTTTCACTTCATAGTAGCAGACACACATTTCAGAGAATCAGGGTTAATAACAGATCATTTATGGGGCTTTAGTCCTAAAATGATCAAAATGAGCTGGTTTTCAACAATATTGATGATTCAGTGACTAAACGTGATGTTCAATGTTCACGTTGGACGAGATAATCTGAAGCCTCCAGGTTGGCTTAAAGTCTTTGGAAGGAAGTTCTGCCTTCTTTGTTTAAATTAGAGCAAAGGAAACCTGTGGATGGGATGTCTTCAGGAATGTTCTGATCAGATTGTCAGACCAGAACAAGGGTCTGGATCAGCCTTCTAGCCCATTGTTGGTTCATTGCATGTAGATTTTCCTGTTCAAACACTTTTATAATAATTTTGCTGTTAATGAAAATTAACTCAATGCTTGATTCAGAGATTTATTTATTGTCTGAAATCTGACCTGATTTTAAAACTGAAACCAAGAAAGTCTTGGCTTCGCTCAGCAGGTTTGCTGTTCTATGAGCTGTGGTTCTGTACTACTGACAGAGATCCAGTTGGTTGTTCAGAACCACCTTCAGAGAAATGTGTCTGAGCCCATGTAATACCAGGAGCTTTACAAGGCAAACAGGCCCAATTATTTTCCAGAGATAAACTAATAGACTTGTAGAGAATAGTTAATGGATCAGAACCATTGCATCTTATCTGTTTCATTAAATAAAATATATTTTTCTTTGAATGTTAATCTGAAGAATTAAGTTTTTGATTATCAGTTTCAGGCTTTATAAGAAGAAATGAGACGAATAGTAAATATATTTATTCTCAGAATCACAACATCGCCGTTTCAGCTGAAAGTGAAAGAATGTTTTAGAACTTCCAGAACCCAACCATTAATTTGTTCATTATTAATCCCACAAACATGTTTTAATGATTCATTCATTAAAGAAACAAAACCTAAATAAACAGGAAATCAAACTAATTGAAGCTGATTAAAGCTTTAACCTCATCGGTCTTTGTTCAAGGTTTAGTTCAAGGTCCTCCTACATTATTTGGACTTCTACATAACCAACCTGAGGTACAGTTTGGAGAAGAAGGTAGTAGAGGAATGATCTCCAACTCAGCCACCAGTGGTCCATTAGCTGTGAACCTCTGAGATGAAACTCTGCTCCCACACGCCCACCTTCCTGACTCTGCAGACCAGAAAGATCTGGACGTACAGCTGGTACCAGCAGGGTCACCCGCAGACTGGCAGAAGGCCTCACTCAGCTCTCTGGCCTCAGAACATTTAGGCAGTTTCTCCAATTGGACCTTGGACCGGACTGTAAACAATCAGATTTGCTGGATAAACTGGATTCTGGCCTCTGCTGCTGGTTTCCAGGAAGAGCTGAAGCTGTTATAGCTGCAAAGATGGGCTGACATCGCACCAGACCTTCTGGATTGAGAATGGATTGTTATTCATCCTGTGTGTCTGTGAAGGCAGAGGAGTGAATACTTTTAGCTACATGATGTATCAAAATAGTCAGTCTTCATAAACCATCTGCTGGGTTTCAGTAACAGAGGAGCATAAAGTTGAACAGGAAAGATCTAAATCTTCAAAGCTGGACTCGGTGACTCAGACTAAATAAATCCAAACTTTTCCTGGAAGCAGCCACCTCACACTCAGAGACAAGAGAGATTTATTTAAAGCAGTGAGAGCAGGAGGTTTCAGATCCTGCAGAACAAAACTGCTCCATCATGTAATGTTCCTCTCTATATTTGTGCAGAACGAAGCGGACGACGTGGAGTCCAGATCGGACTGCAAACCTCAGCAGCAGCAGGACCCAATAAGGGAGCTCTCCCTCGTTCAGTTCCTTAAAAGTAAGAGTCAGTTTTCTGCTTCTGCTTCCTGTCTGACTCAAGGTCAGCGTCTGATTCATCTTGCTGACATAAAGTCAACAGCTGCTAAATGCTTCCTTCAATGCTCAAACCATCATGCAGTTTGGCTAAGAACCAATAAACACAAAGAACAACCACAGATGGTGCCGGTTTGCTGAGATTTGTTGGGAAATCAACATTTTCCAGATAACTGGCCTAGAAATGAAATCAGAGGAGTTCACATGTGATTCTGAGCAGGAACATAAGCGGTCAAACATTGAGAAATGAAACTAAAGACGATGCGATTCTTTAGGTTTCCCCCGTATCGCTCTGCGGACGCTGCGCAGCCCCATCTACCTGCTGGTGGTCCTGGGACAGGTCAATCTGGCGGCACTGCTGTCTGGCCTCGCCACCTTTATGGCCAAGTTCATCGAGAAACAGTTCAGCCAGACCATCTCCTTCTCCAACATGATGATAGGTGAGCACAATTCTGCAGATGTCCGTCTGGGGTGAATTTACATGTTTTCAGGTTTTTCTGCAGTGATCAGATGCAGGTTAATTCGCCAGGATGAGCTTCCTGTCAGCTCAGGTGAAGTTGTGAAGGGATCCACTGGTCCAATCAGAACACTGGTTCCTATAAAACAGAAGCAAATGTCTCTGTGTGATACCAATAAAGCTGCAACAGAGCGGCCTCACATGCAGGAAATGAAGCTGGGAACATTGTAGTTGCAGGGTGTCCAAGAGGCTCCAATGAGGTCCTCCTACTGATTGGTTTGGACATCTGGAGAAGAAAAGCTGAGAGCTACCATGAGTCCAGTGTGGTGCCAACCTGATCCAATACATGTGTGGGGTGGCTTTCCCTTCAAGTATCCCGCTGTGGTCAAAACGTGGGATCAAAACGTCCTCCAAGAGTATGTTCTTCCAACAACGATGATCTGGGGATTTTCCAGCATGGTGGAGCATTGTGTCACCAGAACAAACGTGGTTGTGTTTAACCTGTGGTCAGGAAAATCCTCAGATCCTAACCTCCACTGAGGACATAATGATCACCTCAAAGCACTGAGAAGATAAAAGAGGGTCACCGGTCAGAATTTGGTCCAGAAGGTGATTTCCAGTAGGACAGAGAGACTTACTGGAGTTAGGAAGGAGGAACCTAGCTGGAGATCCTCAACCAGATGGATTTCCTAATAAAAACATTTAAAATGTTCTCCTGGAAACAACATAACTGTTAAGGTGCGTTCACACCAAACGCGATTTCTGCGAAAGGAGCGGCCAATTTACATGTTATCCCTATGTAGAGGCGCGTTCAGGAGCGGAGCGGCGCGGTGCAAAGGACGCGGAGGGTGCGGCGTGGAAGGCGCGGCACGCGAAGCGGGAGCGGGGCGGCGCGATGGACGAGTTGAAAAATCGGAACTTTTTCCTAAATTCGCTTCGCGTCAACCAATCAGGGACAGGGATGTGGCTGTGACGTAGGGTGAAGGACCAAAGCGGAGAAGAAGCCGTTGTCAATGATGGAGGACCAGATCATAGTGGCGGTGTGCGGCAAGCCAGAGTTGTTTGATTCAACTAATTACTTTTACTGAGACAAGTACAGAAAGGACCTGGTTATGTTCAGGCACAAATATCTTATATTTAGGAGATGTGGACATTAAAAATCGGCTGTTTTTTTTTACTGAGCTGAGATTTATTTACTCACTGAAGACAGATGGACAGGCGTTCAGTGGCGGGGATACAGTGCCGGTAAACCGCGGTGAAGTTAGTTTGAAGTTGGATGTTCAAGCTCCGCGGAGTTAGCGGCATCTAGCTCACGGTTGATCCGATTCAGGCACTCAGATTTTCCACGATTGTTTGGTACGGAAACTTATTGATGGTCCTTAGTGAACCACCGCGTGTCAGAAGAGGGAGCAACAGAGAGCAGCTAGCCGAAATCTTGGTGCCTGACTCAGATCGGCCGTGGGCTGGATGCCGCTGGCTCCGCGGAGCTTGAGTGTCGGGTGTCCGGCTTCGGGCTGGCTTCACTGCGGTCGCCGGTAGTTGGCGTCTCGGAGGCCGATTCGTCTCCCAACGCGGGGCAGCAGATCTTCGAACTGGGTCCTGGATAGACAGAAGTACCGCTGAAATCGACCGTCATCCAGACGCAGCTCCTGGAGTAGGTGGTGGTACTCTCCGAACTGTTCCCGTCCCTGAAGAATCTGGTGAACCCAGGGACATTGATGTCGGCGGCGTTTTTCGGCTCTCCACAAGTAAAACACCGTGATTATCCGTGAAATCCATGTCCAGCATGTTCAGTTGAAACCAGCAAGCAGCAGATGGAAGCTGCTCCTATTTGAAGACGCAGCGAAGCGTTGCCGCTTGTTGCCGAATGCCAACGCGGAGTTCACGCGGAATGTCAAGCGGGCAAAAGCACACAAATGAGGAGAAAAATTCGCAGAAATCGTGTTTGGTGTGAACGCACCATTACAAAACACAGCATCAGAGTCACTGCAGAAACGTTATTCTTAATACTTTGTTTGAATTGCTCTAAATTAAATTATAACCTTCAAGTCTGTCCAATCACATCAGCCATGGTTAGCTGATTAGCTTCTAGTGTAACTGGATCTGTGGACTTTCCTGTTTCAGGAGGAGTCGGGATCCCGCTGGCGGTGCTGGGAATCGTCCTGGGTGGAGCTCTGATGCGCAGGTTTAACGTGTCGGTCAGCGGTGCCAGCAAGCTGTGTTCAGGAGTCATTTTGCTCTGCATGTTCTCCGCCCTGCCGATGCTCTTCATGGGCTGCTCTACTAAGACAGTCGCCGGGATCTATCCTGAGAGGTAGCTGCACCATCAGGGTCCAAGAGACCGGCTGCAGGGTTGGATGGATCAGATCCTGCAGGGCATGTAACAGGGAACTGACATGAACGTAATCTAGCAGGTTTTTACGAGCTAATGTTTTATTTTTATTTCAGAACTGAGAAACTAACAGAAAACACCAAGAAAATTATCCACTGCTGACTGTTAGATCAGGCTTCAAATGAGAGTTTATGAAGGAACCATCAGCTGAAGGAAATGAACAATATGAAGGACTCATGTGGCCCCACACACTGGAATAATGTCGTTATTCATGCATGTTTAGGAGACTCTGTTGTTTTTGTTTTTCTGGGCTTTTACTGCTGGTTCTAAAGTTCTCTGTTAGGGCCCGGTTCAATGGCCACAACAAAAAGAGAGAGTTCTAACATTTATTCAACACAAACTAAGGTCAAGGTTTCTAATCTGAAGAGTGAAAGCCAATAAAATCAGTGGACGGCAGCATGCCTGTGATGCCTGTGGAGAAGAGCAGAGAGAGGTTGGTTGGCAGTCAGGGTTTAAAGAGACTGAGATCCTTAGCAGGTCCTCAGGTGTCCCATATCTGTAATCAGTGCTGCACATGAATGGTAAAAGCCCCACCCAACCATAAGGGCTCGCGGCATTCCCACTTCCCATCTGGAAACACATCCATGTGTGGTTGCTGTGCTGATCCCAGCTGAGTGAAATGTGAAACAGTCTCTGTGTCTTTGTGTTTCCAGGTCCAGTTTCCTGTCCTGCAGCTCAGACTGTCCCTGTCCTGCGGATGCGTTCAATCCCATCTGCGGTTCAAATGGTGTGGAGTTCAGGTCTCCCTGTCATGCTGGCTGTTTGTCCAGACAAACGGACGGGAACAATAAAATCACGGTAAAATGTAGTTATGTCATCAGCTATTAATTCAGTAACTCCAGCTTCGCACTGGACCATCAGAACCATCCAAACCATCAGAACATAGTTCAATCTAAACAAATCTGGGAAGCGTCCTCTCAGAGTGCAGCTCCCCTAACAGTACTCACTATGTCAGCAACACATCACCACGACCATCACACCAGGAGATCAGACCACACTAGACCCAAATTACCAGCTCAGGTATCAGCTGTTGCCTCCATGATCTTGTGATGATCTGCAGACCAACATCTGTTGGAGGTTTCTTCACCTGCACAGTCAGTTTCAGCCTGGCTGAGGAGCAGGTAACAGCAGTAATGCTGTCGTACTTGTTAAGTTCATCAGTTCAGTATGAGGACTGATTTTATTTGATTATTTTCTTCACTATGGGATAATAAAATATAATAACATCTGTAAAATTATGTCCTTCCTGAAGCAGATATACAATCAAATTAATTTTGATCCAAATTTAGAAATGAACCAAATTCTCCAGTTTTAAGATTCTGAGATTTCCAAACATTCCTACCTTGTAGAAGAAATCTGTCAGATTCACTGCTACAACTAAAATGAGCTCCATGTCTACAATACATAAAACTAAGATCATCTGTTACTCATTTTAACAATAATAATAACATTTTTATGATGACAAAATGAGCTTAACCCCAGGTTTAAATGATGCTGTTCAGTTGTGATGTGAGGAGTTGGAGTTCGCAGAGGGAGGAAGGTGGGTGGAAAATTACTTTTGAATTTATGGAATATATCCCAAGAGTAACGAGATCTACATGATAAACAAGAGGGGACTGAGGACAGAACCTTGAGGAAAGAGGTTCTGAAAAGGATTCTGGTTTAAAGGTCTTGAGCTGAAGTTCTGTGTGCAACCAGACAGATAAGAGTGAAACCAGAGGAGAGGTGAGGTGCTAACAGAAGACAGTCTGTCCAGAAGGATGTTATGGAAGATGGTGCCAGGGGGTCCAGTCAGGCTTGAAACGGTTAGAAGTCCAGAACCAGCTGCCATGAGAACTTTGGAGATTATGACAAAAATCCTTTTTCATCCCAGATGTTTAAAAGAACCTCTGAAGTGTAAAACGGATCATGTCTCTGTAGCTTTGGTTCCGTTTTAGAAAGCGTCATGTTTTTTACTGATCTTTTTGTTTTTTATTAATAATTTTCTGTAAGATGAGCACCTTCTGCTGCTATGGGTCCATTACCTTCTGGTGCATGAAGAAAGTCTGAAACATCTAGAGAGCATTACCAGTGATGAAGCTCTAAGACATATCTGCTGATGAGGATAACAAATGTTACCATGGAAACCTTAACATTTTAGCGACCATTTGTCTTTTTCTGTAGAACTTCACCGACTGTCGGTGCATCAATAATGGTTCTGGAACTGCCCGTCCCGGGACCTGCGGCAGCGGATGTTCTCACCTCCTGCTGCCCTTCATGGCCCTGCTGGCTCTCACCAGCTTCATCACCTCCTTCTCCCAGACGCCGTCCTACATGATGATCCTCAGGTAGGAAAACCACTTCCTGATTCCTGTTCATCACCACGGCGATGTTTCAGCTGCAATAAAAGCAACAACCTGAAAGTTTGACTTTTTAATCTCAGAAACGTTTTTTTATTGTTGAAACCAACATTTGATGAAGAGTCTTTAGAAAGACGAGCGCCTTCGTCCTCCACCCACCAGAAGAAACTCCAACATGTAAAACAAAACCAGGATGAAACGTGGTCCTTCCTCTGTTCTTGTTTGGCTGAGCGGAAAGATCCGATCTCAGTGAAACCCAAACCAGCTCTCAGAACGGACTCACATCTGAGCTTCAGTTAGTTAGTTAGTTAGTTAGTTAGTTAGTTAGTTAGTTAGTTAGTTAGTTAGCTGGAATGACACCTGTTTGTTAGCCCTCGCTGGCAGCATTCCTGCACCTCCGATCTGTCTGGACTCGTCTAAGAGCTTCTCGTGCAAACAGGAAGAACAAGCAGAACATCCCCGGCCGACCCAGATTTTCCAAATGTTTTTCTTACGATCAGTTTCAAAGTATTTTTTTTAGCTTGAATGCTTCACCAGAGAGATTAAAGATAAAATCTGGATGCTTGGAAGGAAATCAGGAAATACTGTCAGCACCATTCAGACACAAATTAAAATCCCATGAAAGAAACTAAATAACAGAAAGCTTTAAGATCTTAGAAACATTTTCATAAAAAGTAAGAAATTAACTCTTCATCCCCTCATCAGTTCATCAGTCAGATTCTTTGATTGTGTTTTCAGTCCTGATTTAAAGGAACCAAACATCTCTCAGGTTTTCAGGGAGTTTGTTCCAGAGCTGAGGACCAGAGAAACTAAGTGTGGCCTCACCTTGTTTGGTTCTGGTTCTGGTAACTCTGAGTGAGCAGGTCTCTGAAGACATTTGAGCTCCAGGAATTGTGTTGAAATCAGGACTTTAACATTTTTTTAAAAATCATTTATTTCTCTTCTCTCTGGTGATTTTGTGTTTTTCTAATGAAATAAAGAAAAAGTTTTCCTTCCTGATCTTTTCATCATGTCTGCATGGTTCTGCAGGACCGTACCAGCTGAAGATAAGTCCTTTGCAGTGGGGGTTCAGTACATGCTGTTCAGAGTCCTTGGTGAGTCAGGGATCACAGTCAGCATCTGCTGCATGTTGAACTGTTGCACCATTAAAGCTCTGAAAGACCTCATGGCTAAAGTGGGTCAGCTCTGAAGGAAGCCAGCTGGTACCAGATGTTTGTGGATGTACATCTTTATCATTGGCCTTGTTTAGGTGAACACTGGCGCCACCAGCAGGAAAAAGTGTCTAATGTTTCTCTTTGTGCAGCGTTCATGCCCGGCCCGGTTCTGTATGGCAGCGTCATCGACACCACCTGCATCATGTGGGGTGAGAAGTGCGGCCAGAAGACCTCCTGTCAATACTATGACCTGGACAGCTTCAGACATAGGTACACTGCTCCATCCACCTCTAGAAGATCATTCTGATTATCAGGAGAACCTGAAGGTACCACAACAACCAGACCAATCAATAAGCCTGTCCTTAAGTGGTCCACTCTTATCTGTAGGGTTCTGGTACAGCTCAGAGGACAGTTATCCAGCATCTTAAGACCTGTTACTAAAGGGATGGTTCAGATTGTAACCCTGAAATTCCAAACCCATTAAGCTTATGATCCGGGGGTTGGGTTTTCATTTGTTCTTTATTATTGTCTAAAAGGTATTGTCCATTGTTCATTCATGTTCAGAGTTCTCCACTTAAACGTTCTGGGCTAATTGGACTTTAGTTTCTGTACCTAATATAGCGCCATTTAATTCTCCAAGGAGGCGTCAGTAAATACGATGCGTGGGTTTTTCTTTAACAGCAGGACACGCTGCTTTTAGAGTGACCATGAAAAACTCCTCCCCTTCCTTCCGTCTCCCAGCAACCAGCACAGCTGAGCAAAGGTACAACATGGATGTGTGGGCTCTTCACCTAAGCTCAGAAGTCTTGTCCAGAGGGATTCCTGGGCAAAAGGAACCTTTAATCTGTTCGGAAAATTATTTAATCTTAATCTTTATTAAAAAATGGGTTTAATAGTTCAAAAACTAAGGATGTCTGATTGGTTCTGTGATGTAGGAGAGGTTGACCATGTAGGACCTTCTGTGCTTCCAACACCCAAACTAAAGCTTGAGCTATACTTCTAAGAAAGAAATATTTTCAAGTAGTTTTAATTATTTCACAGCAGTTTGAAAGTCTGAGTAAGATGACACACTGACGAGCAGAATCTGTGTGTGTGCAGGTTTCTGGGTCTGATGGTGGTCTTTGTCTGTGGAGCGCTGCTCTGCTTCTTGCTGACCATGGTGGTCCTGAGGAGAGGAGCTGGAAGTTATGAACTGCCACCAGGAAGCAAAGGAGGCTATGAGCTGGTGGGAGAGCGGAAAGCTCCAGAAAAAGAGCAGAACCAAGTGAAGACCTGAGGAGACACCTGGAGCACACAGGAGAACAACAAGGAAGTGGAATGTTAGGATGTTCCTGATGGAACCTGGAAGCTGCTCGGTGATTCTCCTGGTGTTGGTATACAGATCCAGTCTGCCTGTTTCTAAATGTGCTTTCAGAACTCAACATCTTCTGCTAACATTTCCTGTGAATTTTTGTGCATACAATGTTTTTTACAAATGTGACAACAGAGAACACTGCAGAGCTTTTTACTTCAGACCATCTTGCAGAGACCTCAGTTTGTTCTGCAACCTGATGGAGAACACAAACAAACAGAAAGCCGATCTTTATATGGATTTTAAGGATCTTTTCTTACAGAATTATAACACAGTTTCCATAGTGAACAAAGAAGCATCACAGCAGAAGATAAGCTCCAAAGAACAAGACTTACAGCAGTTCAGACCTGAACCCAGGTCATCCTGCAGAGAAATCTTCAACTCTGCCTGAGAAGGTGCTCCAGTTCTTCCCTCAGTCCTTAAGTTCGACTGTAGGAATAAACTTTTCCAGCCAAACCTGCAGCTGCTAACCTGAGAACAGAGAAACTGAAATCATGTCGAGTCACAGATTTCCTCCTTCAAAACACTGAACTTTTTCCTCTTTTTTAATATGACGGAGAGGCTGCTGGGATTAGGAGGCTGCACTTCTGCTTCCCTCCACTAGATGCTGGTCAACGAAAGAGCTTTAAATGAAGGGTGGGGGGTCGTACCGGCTGACTGACGTCTACCTGACGCAAACAGAAGAAGAACAATCTGTGAATTATTCATCTTCCACAGAATCAGAGCAAACTTTCCTGCTTTCCTGCTGCAGCTTCACGTTTTCAGGCGCTGAAGCAAAGTTTGAGGCTCAACTGTACTATTTTTATACATGTATGAATGTATTTTTTTACTCATGTCTTCTGATACAAACCTCTGGACTTCAGAGCTGAAACTGCAGAAATTAAAGGAAACATCTTTAAAAATACTGAAGTTTGTTCATTTTTAATGCTGCTGAACATTTGTTTTTCTGTCAGAGCTTCAGGTCAAAAGAAAATATGATTAAAACATGTTGGTTCTGTACGGCTCAGCTGGGTCAGAATCTTAAGGAGGTAACCTCAGGTTCAGTTCTTCACCATGATGAAGCGGGTCCTCCTCTTCCTTGGGTCTGTCACCATGGTAACTGATGTTGATTATGTTTCAGCATCAGATATCGACACACATTAAAATGCTGCCTCCTAAAAAATGACTGGCCTCAGGAGATGAATGCCAGAACCTGCTCCTGTCTGAGTTCTTGCTCTGGTCAGGGATGCCACAGAAGGTGGGGCTGACCTTCTCTGTCACTGAGGTCCATCAGGTATTTCTGCAAATAATTCAGCTGATCAAATAAATCATCTAAATTGTTCTTAAAATCAAGAACCTAAACTTTATGGTAGTGGAACGTTCCAACAGATGCTTCACATTCAAAGGTTTAACAGAACTGGATGAAGGTTCTGTCTGACTCTGATCAGAGAGAAACCTCAAATGTTCTGGACTTGCTGGTTGTGTTTCTATCTGCATGTATTTAGTGGAATCAGCTTCATGGATCCACTTCAGAAACAAGATGTGCTGAGAACCAGAACAGATTTCACTTCTGCAGGTCAGAATGATCTTCACCAAACCTCCTCATGATGATTGAATGATGTTAAATCCAAGCTGCAGCCTGTTTAATGTGACCCATTCAGGCTGAGACAAAATCGCTGACAGCTTCTTTCCTGCAGAGAGCTTGAAAGCAGCCAGGACTGGATCTCAGGGAGAAGCTGAGGAATATCTAAGGTCCAAAGCTGGGTTCTTCTCTCCTGATCTCTGATTCTTTCACTGGGACAGAATCCCTAGAAAATCATTACTGTCACGGCCATGAAAGATCCCAGATAGATGTGAAGCCATGTGGATCATCTGTAGAAGGTGAGCATTAAGTTGTTGCCAGCAGAAGCTCTGACGATTCTCCTCTCCAGAAAGGTGTCACTGGTAGACACAGAGCCAGGCCAGGTGTAGCTTCTAGGAAGAGAAAAGAGAGAACATAAAGTTAAAAGCCGAAATAACAGCAAATAATGCAAAATTGGAGAGTAGTAGGAGAATGTAGCAGAGAGAATGAAAGTGGTCATTATGTCCTCCAGCAGCCTAAGCCTATTGCAGCATAACTACAGAGATAGCTCAGGATAAACTAAGCCACTCTAACTATAAGCTTTATCAAAAAGGAAAGTTTTAAGCCTAGCCTTAAAAGTAGACAGGGTGTCTGCCTCACGGACTAAAACTGGGAGCTGGTTCCACAGGAGAGGAGCCTGATAACTAAAGGATCTGCCTCCCATTCTACTTCTAGAGACTCTAGGAACCACCAGTAAACCTGCAGTCTGAGAACAAAGTGCTCTGTTAGGAACATATGGACCAATCAGATCTCTGATGTATGATGGAGCTAGATCATTAAGGGCTTTATATGTGAGGAGGAGAATTTTAAATTATATTCTGGATTTAACAGGGAGCCAATGAAGGGAAGCTAAAATAGGAGAAATATGATCTCTCTTTTTAATTTTCATCAGAACTCTTGCTGCAGCATTTTGAATCAGCTGAAGGCTTTTAACTGCATTTTGTGGACATCCTGATAGTAAAGAATTACAATAGTCCAGCCTTGAAGTAACAAATGCATGGACTAGTTTTTCAGCGTCACACCTGGACAGGATATTTCTAATTTTGGCAATGTTCTGGAGATGAAAGAAGGAAATCCTAGAAACCTGTTTAATATGGGATTTAAATGACATGTCCTAGTCAAAGTTAACACCAAGGTTTTTTACTTTATTATCAGAGGTCAATTTAATGCCATCCAGGTTAAGTGATTGACTAAGAAGTTTCTTTTTTAAAGACTCCGGTCCAAAGACGACAACTTCTGTCTTGTCTGAATTTAGAAGCGGAACATTTAAAGTCATCCAAGTTTTTATATCTTCAAGACATGCTTGTAGTCTATCTAACTGGTTGGGTTCATCAGGATTCATGGATAAGTAAAGCTGAGTATCATCAGCGTAACAGTGAACATTTATCCTATGCTGCCTGATAATTTGACCTATTGGAAGCATATATATAGTAAAGAGAATTGGCCCAAGTACTGAACCCTGTGGTACTCCACAATTAACCCTGGAGTTTAAAGATGATTTATCATTTACATGAACAAACTGGAATCTGTCAGACAGATAAGATTTAAAACAGCCTAGCATTGGTTTAAATCTAATCATTAAATCTAATGAACTGCCAAATGAGGTGGAAAACGGAGTTCTGGCTGAAGGTGAAGGTGCTGCAGGGAAGGTTTTTACTGTTGCTGCAAACCTGTGTTATTTGACTCCTGGTCTGCTGGCTGATGTCTGACTACACGGGCTTCTCCTGGAGCCGCCTGAGACGATGAATCTGCCCCCGAGCCCAGAGCATAAAAACCACAAGCTGGTCTGAGTGGTTCTGATTACAACTCTGAACCCATAAGGATCAAGTTTCATTTAAACATTAGAAGTCTGAGGTTTTACAGCTTATTGAGTTCTTCCACAATGTCCACAGAAGGTCTTTAGTTTTCCTGTGAAATGCTTCAGATGAAACCAGAGAGAACTCGATGTGGGGATGATCTCTACAGAGGCAGCAGGTGTTCAACATCAGCTGTGGTCAAAGTTTGGTTAAAGATCGGATTCAGGAAGTCATGCTTGAATTTGTTGCTTCTGCTGAGCGTTTGTTGGGTGAAAGTTTTGAAACTTTTCAGCCAAAAACTTTCAACAGAACTGATGAATATTTTATTTCTGGAAGCTGGTTTCCCAGAAGCTGGTTCCCCAGAAGCTGGTTCCCTAGAAGCTGGTTCCTCAGATGCTGGTTCCCCAGAAGCTGGTTCTTCAGAAGCTGGTTCCCCAGAAGCTGGTTCCCCAAAAGCTGGTTCCTCAGAAGCTGGTTCTTCAGAAGCTGGTTCCCCAGAAGCTGGTTCCAAAGAAGCTGGTTCTGAGGTTTTGTTCTGCTGCTTCTGTGGGATTATATTAAACTTTATCATATCAGCAGATCTAGACCAGCTGAGTTATTTTATTACTTATTTAAATAATAATTTTATTACTCATGTCTGATTTAATTATTAACCTCCACCTCCGGTCTCCATGTTGCTTTTACTGCTCTTCATTGGATCAGAATCAGCTGAAACCTTCTCAGAATCAAACGTTTTGAATCTGCCTGAAGGTCTTCCTGTTGAGAGATAAACGGATCGGTTCATCGCAGCATGACGTTAGAACATTCCTGGGAGACAGACGGGTTCAGGCAAAAACCCGGCTGACAGTTTAAAGAAACAGTTCTGCAGGTTCAGACCCGTGAGCTGCTTCTCCTCAGGTACCACTCACCTGTCAAATATGCAGAGACTCAGTCACTTTCACTGCAGCTGATCCGTTCACTCAGAACTGTGTTTATGGAAAGGTCGTAAAAATTATGAGCGTTGAAAAGTTGTTTGAGTTTTTACTTTCAGTAATAATAAATATTTATGATGAAAATAAAATATTCCGTTAATGTAGATTTATTTAACCACAACCTTTCTGTTTATTTTATTATTTAGTTTCTTACACACTACATGTTTTATTTATTATATTGAATTTAATGTTTTTATTGTAGTTTTTCCTACAGAAAAACAATTATAATTTATCCTTAATAGCTGATAGAATTTATCAGAAACATCAATGAAACTTATTTACAGAAACGTTTTCTAGGTTGTTTGAATATTTTCCATATTTCTATTTTCTGTATGCTAATAACTGAAGGCTAGGCCCGGGAGTTTGGGTTGACCTCACTTAATGAGTCCACAGGAGGACATCCAGGATCAGCACATACTCAGAAAACAGGATCTGGGCTGCAGAAGATGCCATCATGGATTTAATTGAAGTTATTTCATGGAGCACAGAGCCGTTTTAGGCTGGATGGTTCATCATCTACTCAGCATCCACATCAAAAAATGACAAAACATGAGTTAATAATATTGTTTTTGTCAAAAATAGAAAGGCTATGAAAGAAACTTAATCCACTCAATGAACCAGCAGAACCTCTTCCAGCTGCCCGATTTCCATCAGGTTCAGATCTGGACTTTGACTAGGCCACTAGAATACCTTGATTCTTTTCTTTCTCAGCCATTCTAATGTTTACATGCTGTTGTGTTTATGGTCATGATTCTGTTGATGACTCTGGAGTACTTTGGTCATCACAGAAGACCATGCTCCACTCAATGACTGCAAGGTTCCAAACTCCTGTGGCTGCAGAACAAGCCCAAACCATCACTCCTCCACCGCCGTGCTTGTGTTGATCTTCTCTGGCTGGTTTCCTCCAAAAAGAAACGAAACATCTCTGTGGAAACAACTGATCAGAGGAAACCGCTGGTGTGAAACAGCTTAACAGGCCAAAGGTTCATTTCCTGGGAATAGGAATACGACTTAAGACTTTGACTTGTGTTGCTCAAACACAGGAAGCAGAGTTTGAGTGGAAAGGTCACTTTCACCACAGAGACATGAGACAGTCAGCTGCAACAACAGGAAAGGATTTTTTTAGACAGATGTCTCTGTGTATCACAGCTGGTTCACCAACAGGAGGGAAACAGCACATCTGACCATGAAGCTCCAGGTTTTCTGTACTCCTTCTGGTCTGGTGAATTTGGCAGTGACCTCAACCTGAACAGCATCCACCGCTGACATGGTAACAAATCTGATACATTAGTGATGAAATAACATCTGGTGTGTTTTAAAGCTGTTTCACAAAGTAGAACTGAGTAGTTCGGAAGAAAAGAAGAACACTGGGCTTGTCTGAGCATCTGGAGTCTGTGCAGAAGACCGAATCAAGTGCAAGGAGAGCAAAGTGATGCCAGGTTTGTGTAATTCTGCTGAGTGCACATCTGCAGGACATCAGACTGGACACAACACCTGGAGAAGATGCATGTAGAAAACAGGCAGAGAATAAAACCACACTCCACGATTAAATCTGGCTTTAAGTCTGGTCTGGAGCAGGATGACTCTGCAAAGTAATTCTCCATGGCAACCCATATGTCACTTCATGCCATGTTGTCTTCCAAAACCACCCCCAACCACATCAATAAAGAAAAGGTTCTGCAGAAATAACATTTAAATCGGACCTAAAACAAAATGTCCAGGGATCTGGAAGAGTTCAACTGGCTTTGATGATGCAGGTCATCCAGGAAATTGATCCTGTGTTTTTTTATTGCCTGTGTTGATTATGGTTGTTTAGCAACCTTAAATAAAGTTTACATGTAGAGCCCATCCACTGGAAACTTTTCTCTATTTTTCTTCTTTTGTTTGAACTTGTTTTTGTTCTTTTATCTGCTAAATGCTTTTTTTGGTTGTTAAATCTTTCGGGAAACATTTTGACCACATGTCTCACTAAAACTGTTTTCTATCATTTCTATTATTTTAGCTGCAAAAAACAGATGATGGTGAAGATAAAAAAACAAACTACATGAAGTAACAAAAACAGTTCTTTCTACTGGTCCAGTTTGAGTTTACTGGGTGCCAGTCGCCCTCTGGTGGAGATGGAGGTGTGCTACATGGTGACCACTGTGGTCATGACTGAAGGTTTCTTCGGTGACACGTTGCAATGCTTTTAAAGCATATTTATTTAAAAGTACTGAGAAACTGCTGTCTGCGGAGTCTTGGCAGAACCCCAGTAGAACAGAACCTGCTGCTTGTGCATTCTCAAAACACTCACCTAGAGAACAGCCCACCGCAAGCCACACCAAGACTGTGCAAAGCCTTAGTTGGTCCAGATCACAGCAGGGTCTTCATGCAGTATGACAGGACCACTCACTCTCTAGATGTTTTGGTGTTTCTTACAAATCATCTGCAGTTCAGATACTTGAAACACAACAAGGAGCCCAAAGAATTAAAACAGTTTCTAAATTCCCCAAGCTCCAGTCCAGTCCATAAGAGTCCAACTGTCCAAAAAGGAAAATCGTTGCTAAGAATCTCTTTTAAAAGACCTGAACAGAAGTGAGATCCTGCTCCAAACTTCAAGAAACTCAACAAGAAATGTGTGCTTGAGTACATTGTCAAGTTTATTGTTATTGAAACAAATGACGATATTTGATTTCTTACAAAATATTTCTTATTTGGATTATTTCAGGAGTATTCTGTCAGATTAGCATGATCCAACCATGTTTCAACATGAAAAATAAAATCAAATATCCTCGCAACCATCTGCCACCACAAACAGCTGAAGCCCCTCCTAGGACCTGCTGAGTGTGTGTGTGTGTGTGTGTGTGTGTGTGTGTGTGTGTGTTTGTGTTATATTGTCAGGTCTTTAGGGTTAACCACCTTCCCGATGAAGAGCAGCGCTCCTGACGGTTCGTCTCGGATCAGGTAGACAAAGGGCCGGTCCACCCGGTATGTCAGGTGAGAGGGCACCGAGGTGGCGCTGGGGTACTGGATTCCTTCGGGTACGGTCTCCATGACAACCTTATGATTAAGACTGGTCAGTTTGGCTGGCTGAGCAGAGATCTTCTCCAGTTCTTGGTTGCCCAGCCACTCAGAGAGGCCTGCAGGAAGGAATGAGGAGAATGAAAGGTCATCGATGAGGGGTTGTAAGACGGTTCTGAGAATAGCTCCTCATTTGCATCTAATTTTTAGACAAGAATGCCAGATGTAAAGACATGGCTGTGACTGAGTTGAAATAAAACATGTTTTTATGCTTTTCTGAGTATAATCAGACTCACCGAGGTCGCTAAGCAGTGGCAGCAGGTCTGTAGAGTAACTGAGCGTCAGGATAGGCAGGGTTAGGGACACCCGAGCAGGTTGGAGCGCCATGGAGAGGTCCTGAACAAACTCAGCTGTCAGACTCTCCTCCAGCAGAGTCGTATTGGTCGTCACGTCATCAGGCAGGAAGATGAACATACTGACCTCGTTCTGCATCTGGATCTGAGCGATCTGAAGGAGGGGAAGCCAAGAACATTCCTGAGATCTCTGGAAAGAACAGACCTTTGGCCACAAACTGAACCACACTCACAGTGCAGCTCAAGTCTGAGTCCACGCCCATCTTTACAGGGTAGTTATCCTGTTGCATCATGGGAACACGGACTGGAACCCCATTTTCCACCTGGAAGTTCTCCTGAGCTCCACTCTGACTGAAGCGAGTCAGCCATCCACCTATTCAAAGAAAACAGAGACTTCACTGAGGTTCAGGTTCCTTCAGTTTGTTCAGACCATGTTTTTCTTCACTCAGACTTTGGACCTTCCTAATTTTATTTGAAAGCATGTGGGCTACACAGCCATCTCAGCGGCCTGATGTTGGAACCATCACATCCGTATGTTGTGGCAATCATGGACGCATGGTGGGCACATCACGCCTTGTCTCCACAATGTGTCCACCAAGCCTCCTTCCAGCCTGCAGAGCCGGTAGTGCTTGCAACCTTTTGACTCACTGTTAGATGCTTTGGTGACTTCCTCATAACACTGTTGTTTCACTCCTGAACCACCACTTATGCCCCCTGGTGCCCATTCTAGTTAACTGAAAATCAAATCTTTTACACCCCATTACTGGTCTTATGGACCAGTGATTGGGTCACTGACTATTTTACTGGTACTGAACTTCTTTGGTCAGCCACTGCCATCAGAATGTAAGTCACAACCTTTCCAGCCTGTCGTAGCAGGGATGTCCACCTCTGTCACCAACAATAAACCAAGCTTTTCCTTCACCTCCATGAACAGATGATACCTTTGAAGTAGGTGGCACTGACAGCATTAACGCCGGCGGTACGAGGGAGAGCTTTGGTCAGGAACTGCTGAACCTTCCTGCCTGTCTGCTGAGACACCCAATCATTGACCTCCTTCATGTCTTTGGCTCCTCCCAGTAATGCTTTAGGACGAACCCCAAACTGCTGCTCCACCAGCTGGAAGAAGTCCTGCTTCAGACGAAGACCTGAAAACCAAAGGATTAATGGACCTGCTCCATGTGCATACCTTCACTGTATCATTACGCCAACATTATGACCAGCGGCAGACGATGGTGTGAGTGTCATGGCACCTATCAGTAGGATCAGTAAGACGGATGGATGGATGGATGTTGGACTTACAATCTTCAGGAGGTCTTAATGTTCAGCTGATCTTTGTGTATTTCCATATAAGGAATAAGGTTATGTTTTATTTTTTATAAGATTTTCCTGAAGTCTGAACTCTTTCGGTTAGTAAAGATAACCTTATTTTTAGATAACTCCGGTTTTAAATCTGAACTCACGTCTTGTTACATAGAGCCGTGCAGCGGTGCTCAGGCCTTTCCCCGAAGCCTTCACTGAAGCCAGCAGGTCCTTCAGGGTGTTCTGGAGCTGAGGGTCCTGCAGGGTGTGATACCTCAGAGCCCGGTACAGCTGCCTCTGGGCATTCTCAGAGCCCCCTGCAGGACAGGAAGGGAAGTGCAAGGTTGCTGGTTATGATGTCCATCTGCTTCAGAGGAGGAACAATCTAAAACATCAGAGGAGACTGATGGCTCTTCCACTGAGGTCACATTCATGCCTCCAGAATTTCACAGTAAGATCATAAATCTCTCATCTATTGCTTCTGCCAAGAGTGAGAATGAGATGACTGCGACTGAAGGTTCCTAACTGAGAGGAAACATTCAGATGGACATTTTGGGCTCTAGAACAGAAGACAGTTAGAGGTTAAAGGTCGCTAATATTATTGTCATTGTAGCATCTTTTTTAAACTGATGCATGAGGAACAGTCACTTCTCCGACACTGCTTGGTCCACTTCACAGCAGACAAAGCAAGCTGGTTTCAGCCCAGTTAGATCCAGTAAACACTCACCCATGGACAGCTGGGTCAGGACCGCCGACACGCTGATGGGCGACAGGAAGATGTTGGCTGAAGATTCCCGGCTTGTCAGAGCCCGGAAAAGGTTATAGCCGAAGTCTGAGGTGGCAGAGCCCATCTTCGTCATGGGTGTGGTGAAGAGCTCCACGTGTTCCTCCTCCACACCTGCCTCCTCACCTTCTGAGTCTGACTGGAGAGAGGCCAGACATAACTGTCAAAATGGACCGGCATAAACCGTTACTCCCCAACTCTGACTACCCATCCTGGGTTTTCTGGAGGACAACCGGCTGTTGAATGAAGGAAAAGCTCACAGTTAATGCAGTGAGAGCAGGAACATCTCAGTACCTTCAGAAACCTCTAAATCACACTGACTTCTGGTGATGTTCTCCTGGGACTCCTCCCTTCATACTGGTTTTTCTGATCACACCAGGCAAAGTGGGCATCGTGTAAAACCGCTGACTAAATTATAAAGTGTTCGGAATAAGTGAAACAGTGGAGTTCTCACAGTTTTTCTTTAAATGATGAAGTTCAACTATTAAAAGCCGCTGTCTTCTCATCTGGAATCAGAAACATTCATCCATGGTCTATACCTTGCAGGGTCACAGGGGCAGACTGGTGCATCTCTCCAGCAGTCATCGGGCGAGGTCGACACACAACCAAGAACACACACTCTACCTCTAAGGAACATGCAGAACATGACTGTAGCAGAAGGTCCACTTATCCAGAGAAAACCCCCACATGCACGAGAAGAACATGCAAACTCCATGTAGAAACCTCAGACCTGGATTAGAACCCAGGATGTTCTTGCTGAAAGGTGACAGCAGAAACCACTGGACCACCGTGCAGCCCAAATCAGAACCATGAAAAGAACCTTTGCTCCATAACCTTGTTAGATTAGGAAACAGGAGCCCGTAGAACATCATGACACATGGAGAAGTTCTGTGGTTACCTGAGCCCAGCAGAAGCTCAGGACGACCGTAAACACCAGCAGGAAAGTTGTCTGCTTCATCCTGAAAACAAGCAGATAGACACCATAACTCCTTCACTGTGCAGAGAGCAGAGCCATGAGACTTCCTGTTATGTCCTTCTTATATCAGGGTTTTTTTAAGGCTCAAGAGGTGAGTTTTAACTGTGATTCTTCCTACCACAGGACTTTACTGGATATAAATCTGTCTTCAGTGAGAAAACGAACTGAAAACATTCAGTGTTTGTAAAGTGGCGTTCAGAGCCAAAGACACGAGAACGCCTCTAAGTTATCCAAACAGACGCATCTCCAATCAAACTGTCCCTGCAGATCCTCAGTGGAGCTCTGATTACAGCTCTGCCTCCGTCTGTCTGCACACAATGACTGCTTTCTTCTCCACACATCTGGATCTTCCTGTGGTTTCACAGGAAAACATCAGCAGCTCTAACCTCAGACCTCACACACAGGAATGATGGGAAACCCAGATGGTGCCGTCCAGCAGACTATTTCCTTTAAAACTCCTGAAGCTCAGCGAGCGCAACAAAAACATCAGCAGTGGAGGAAGAAGAAAATGACTCAAAGGTTCCTAAACGTTTTACTGGAAGTCCAATGGAAAAAAGGAAGAAACAAACAAATAACATCTCATGGTCTTCTCAGATGAGCTTCTGGGTCGAGCCGTTTTCATCCTGAAGTTCTGATTTATCGTCTGAATTAAGTCATATCCCACGCCATCGAGGACGGATTTAGGCCGCTCTTCTTTCCAGTGTTTCTTCATTTAAGTGATGATTCTCCACTGCTCCCTGCTCTTCACTTTGACTTTCACTGTTGCTGCGGAACAAGCCCATATCATTAGTCCTCCACCACCGTGCTTGTTTGTCTGTCTGGTTTTTCCTAAACTAACTGAAAGGAAAAAACTCTCTTTGGTTTTTACACTCAGAAAATCCTGAAGTTATTTCATGTCAGATATTTTTCTTTATGTGGAATCAGTATTTAGTGTTACATTAAGTTCATAAAATCATCAGATGTCCCAGACATAAAGATATAGAATATGTGTTTTCAGAGGAGCGGTTCTGATGGTTAAAGTTGGAACAGAGCCGACCGGGCTGCTGTTCCAGTCAGAGCCATTATATAAACTGTGCAGTAGAAAAA
Source organism: Girardinichthys multiradiatus (assembly GCF_021462225.1). Lineage (NCBI taxonomy): Eukaryota > Metazoa > Chordata > Actinopteri > Cyprinodontiformes > Goodeidae > Girardinichthys > Girardinichthys multiradiatus. The sequence goes on from NC_061804.1 coordinate 1,090,184, forward strand.
CAACTGCAGCTGTCTGCGGTTTTTGGCACCGCACCGCAGCACTGAGATGGAAAGTGGGTTTTCAGGAGAACTCTTAGGAGAAATAGGAATACTGGATCTGGATCTTGGAATGTATCGGCCCTAGATTTTGGTCCTGCGGGGGTCACAGCGACCCCGCATGCAGTTCCTTCTGGCGCCTCCCGCTTACCCAGGACTGCAGGAGGGTTAAAGGTATCTAAATGTTAATGGAGTGTTCTTCTGACAGCTCTGGATTAACGTGCAGCCCGAACCGCGGCCCGAACTTCACTCAGTAACAGAACCAGTTTGTGCATTTCCAGCCAGCTGCGGACACTTTCCTGAAGAACGCCAAAAAAGGGGCAGAAGTTCACTCACCTCTCTGCTCCGGACGGTCCACGTCGCTGCTGCTCGGTCTGGCTGCTGAAGAGACTGTCGGGGCCGCGCGTACAGCGGCGCGCAAACAGAGCGCGGGGGCGCGCAGGACGGCCGGAAGCTTTAAATGAATAAAAAACATTTTACTTCAATCCTCTCGCTTTTAGCGACCCTGCAGCTGCATTTTCATTCAAAAGTAAATCAATAAATAAATACTGCTATTGATAAATTATTAATAAATATCCGCATGAAATAAAACAAAAATAATTATGTTAAAATACATTTTCATCTTATTTTATTTACTTATTTTACTTAATTTACTTTATTTATTTATTGATTTATTTATTTCATAATGCAGTTTTATTTTGTGACACTTTTATTTTGTAAAGCTACTTTACGTATTTCAGTGACTTTTACTTTAAAACCCCTTTTTTCATTTTAAGCTCTTTTTATTTCTTATATTCAAATGAGGGGGCGGAGTTTTATCTGTGGGGCGGCGCTGGGACAGCAGGGCGGAGCTGAGTTCGTGGCTGAGGCCCAGAAGACAGCATGCTGGAGGGAACCAGGGGGTTCTGTGAGGAAAAACAGCGGCAACAGGCTTTTACGGCCGGTCTGGCATCCTCACAGAATCCCCTGAAAAGAGTTGAGCCGAAAGGCAAAGCTCTTAATTATCGGTCTACGTTCCTACCCTCACCTATGGCCATGAACTTTGGGTCATGACCGAAAGAACGAGATCCCGGATACAAGCGGCTGAAATGAGCTTCCTCCGTAGGGTGGCCGGGCACTCCCTTAGAGATAGGGTGAGGAGCTCGGAGTAGAGCCGCTGCTCCTCCACATTGAGAGGAGTCAGCTGAGGTGTCTCCATTTGTTTCTAACGCCCTCTGGACACCTCCCTAGGCAAGCTGCGTGAAGCTGACACCCCACCCACTTGAAAAATTCCAGCAAATAGACAGAATGGTTAGTGCTTCGTTTGTGCCGTTGAAATTTTTGTTTGTGCTGTTTTGGTTTCTGAGATATTAAAGATTATTTTTTAGGTCATCCAGAGGTCACCATCCCCCCATTTTACTCCAAATTGAACCGGAGTGGTTTACCTTTTTAATGCTGTTTGTGCCGCTTTTATGTACAAGCTATATAACTTTCTTTCAGGCGATCACTGACGACTTAAATCGATGATGTCTATGGCCTGCGCTGAACATCATCACCATAAAGCAAGCAGTTATTAATTTCGTGTTTTTCTTTCATCATGCAAGTTAAATTGTGTTCTTATCCACCCACGTACTGACCCCCACCACTGACCTTGTTTTGGCCGTAATTTAAACGTTTTACTACATTTGTTCAAGGTAAGTAAACTAATAATGTTGAGGTTTTAGATAAAACACTGTTGCCACTGCAATCCAGTCCCTGATTAGAAGAGAGGGATTCATGGTTGCATGCCTTGCATATATATATTTCTGTAAACCTGCAATTCAATGACATTTTAAGTCCGGACTTTTAAAAAATGTTGAAACAAAGATTCTGCAAGGCTTCATTTTGCAGCTATTCCATTCATTTTTAGTCATCGATGTTTAGGCACATCAGTAGACTCCACAAAGACACATTTTTAAAGTTGAACAGATACTTCAATTGAAAATTCACAAGACAAGTAGTAGTAAAAAATTCAACATTTAAAATAAAATAAAAACATACTATAATTACAACACAGCATAAATGGCTTACAGATTTGAGAGAACAATTTAAACTGAGTTTTTGAGTTGTGATAGAATGCTGAAATATCAATGTTTTGTGGTTTCTGGGAGATTATTTAGGCCAGAATAATATTTTGATTAATGCTAATCAAAGCCTTTTCGTTCTTTAACTAGATGCCTCGACAGCCATCAATAGACAGGGATTCCCTTATTGCAGTTCTCTGCAGTTCAAAAGAGGCTGTTCTTCTAAATGGGAAAATAGCCACTCCAGCTGCCACTATTTGGACAGAATGAAGTCAGCAGCTGGAAAACAAGATGTCTCCAAAAGCCCTGTACACTTTTGTAAAATCTAACAGACATAACATCTGGTCATGTTTGGAGATCAGTGAGCAGGAAAGTGATCGTGAGAGCAGTGTGGACACAGAGTTTGACTCTGGCTCCATTTCTCCTGGACAAGACGACTGCTCAGGTTTTCAGCTTGAAGTTCCTTTTGAGGAATGGATCAAATTTGTACCTGAGAAAGTGGAATATAATGACAAGTTTTCATCATCTGGCAAAAGGGAATATATGATTTTGAAGCCTGGCACTTGGAGTCATGTAATTAACCATCTGATTTGGAAAAAGATCAAAAGCACATGTACATTTGTGTTCCAGAGAGCAAAAATTTATCCAACTGTCACAAACAAATATATAGATATCAAAGGCTTCTGTAAAGAGTGTCAAGGCCATATTCAAATGACTTGTGTTAGAGAGCCAACAGTCAACAGCCCAATGCTGCTTCAGTGGTCCATCGAAGACACTGATATCTCCTTGCACACTGGGCAATCCAAGAGGTTCATGTCTGGAAACCTTCGTGCACAGATTTCAAAAGAGCTGTGTGAGGGCAGGATGGAGCCAGCTGTATGGAGGTCAGCACACCTCACAGTGGTAGTATAAGAGACATTGGTCTAGACAAGTTCTTCTGCCACTATTGGAGTCAAACACAGCTACATGTGTATAAGGCATTGTCCAAAAAATGCCCCTCAGTAGTTTGCTTTGATGCAACTGGCTCAGTTGTGAGAAGACTGGTGAGACCAGATGGTACATCTGGCCACATCTTCTTATATCAAGGTGTTCTGACAGGGGACAACTGCTCAGTCCCAGTTGTGCAAATGCTGTCAGAGAGACACGACATTAATGCAACATGGCTGACAGAATGGCTTCGTACAGGTGCTGCTATACCAAAGGAAGCCGTGAGTTACTTTTCTCTGGCTATTCTTGGTGCTCTGGTGAAGGCCTTCACTCCTTACCCCGATCTGAAGACATACATTAACGAATGCTTCCGTTTGCTACTTGGGAACCAGTCTGCAAAACGTCCTCCTTGTTTTATCAGGGTTGATGTGGCACACTGCATAAAGATGATCTGTCAGTGGGACTGCCTGAAAAACAAGTCACACCGTGTCAAAGATTTCTTTGTCAGGGCAATAGCAAAGCTTCTTCAATCACAGTGCTTGGACCATTACAACATCGGATAAAAACACAATTTAACTTGCATGATGAAAGAAAAACACGAAATTAATAACTGCTTGCTTTGTGGTGATGATGTTCAGCGCAGGCCATAGACGTCATCGATTTAAGTCATCAGTGATCGCCTGAAAGAAAATTATATAGCTTGTACATAAAAGCGGCACAAACAGCATTAAAAAGGTAGACCACTCCGGTTCAATTTGGAGCAAAATGGGGGGATGGTGACCTCTGGATGACCTAAAAAAACATATTCTTTAATATCTCATAAACCAAAACAGCACAAACGAAAATTTTAACGGCACAAACGAAGCACTAAAAAATGAGCCCGCTCCGGTTCAATTCGGAGTAAAATGGGGGGATGGTGACCTCTGGATGACCTAAAAAATAATCTTTAATATCTCAGAAACCAAAACAGCACAAACAAAAATTTCAACGGCACAAACGAAGCACTAACCATTCTGTCTATTTGCTGGAATTTTTCAAGTGGGTGGGGTGTCAGCTTCACGCAGCTTGCCTAGGGAGGTGTTTCAGGCGCGTCCCACTGGGAGGAGGCACAGGGGACAGCAAGGACGCGCTGGAGGAACTGTGCCTCCTCCCAGTGGGACGCGCTGACGGCTGAAGCCTCCAGCTGTCAGTGTAATGCGCAGTGCTGCGATTACTGTTACTGTGTTACATTAATTCACATTAAAGTAATCTGGGTGAAATGATAAAAAATAAATAGAAAATAGAAACTAAATACTAATAACGTTTGTATTAATGTATATGCAAGAATGCCTTATTTATGTTTTTCATGTATAAAATGATGCGGATGATTCTTGATTATCTGGACCACAGCGCATCCAGAACGTATAAAACAAGGCTCAGGGGTTCTGATGCGGGGGGGGGGGGGGGGGGTGACAGGAGAAGCAGAGAGGAGAAATGCTGCTGTCTGGATGCTGAAGCTCCAAAGTTTGCCTGAAGAAGGTAACATTTTGGGCCTAATGAGGAAGTTCTTGTCTCATCCATGACAACAACGAGGACCAGGACTTTAAAGCCCAGAACCACAGACTTCTGACCGCAGTGAAGTTAATTTTGGGTTGGATGTTGGATCTTCGTGCTCCATGGATTCAGCAGGTCTTCCTCCAGTTTGATCCGATGAAGGCAGTCTGATTACGGGCAGCTGCTCTCTGCCTGCTCCCTCCTCCTGCAGACGCTGGTTCTCTGAAGGACCGTCAATAAATGTCAGAACCAAACCTGCTGTTTCATGGTGGTTTGTTTTGTGTTTTGGGGGAATGTTTGTGCGTCTGAACAGCTGATTTTATGTGTGTTCAGCTGGCTTAGGATGTCATTAATTACAGCGCCCCCTACCTACATGTAAGTCAGAAAGCTGATGTGTCCTTTTTCTTTTCTTTCACCCTTCAGGTGTGGTTTAAGATTAATTCATCTTCTATACAGCTTCTTCTGTAGTGGGTCACAGGGGAGCTGGTCTCTAGCAGTCTAGGGGTGAGAGGCAGGGCACAGCCTGGACAGGTCACCAATCCATCGCAGGGCAACACAGAGACAAACAACCATGCACACTAAGGGCAATTTACAGAGACCAATTAAACTAACAGTCTTTATATAAGCCAGTGTACCCAGTGAGAACCCACGCACGCACAGGGAAAACATGCAAACTCCATGCAGAAAGACCCCTGCTCAGGAGTCAAACCCAGGACCTTCTTGCTGCAAGGCAACAGTGGTACCAACTGTGCCACCATGCAGCCTGATTTATACACAGTTAAATTATATTTGGGTTTGGCCCGCTCCGGCCACTGTGGTCCTTAATATTATTGAAGTCTTCTCCCTGCACTACCTCTTGGAAAACCTTCTCATTTGTCCTCCTCCCACGGCCAATCAGTGAACAGCAGTCTGTTCAACCACATGTAGTCCCTACTTAGCCCCGGTCGGACCTGCTCAGGAGCAGGGATCAAAAACCTAGGTACCAGCATGGAAAAACAGTAATGAAACGCTTTGAGTGGAGTCGAGTGGGGCCAAATCGAGCCAGAGGAAAAGGGGCATATGTCTCCCCGAGGACCCAAATCCAGAGGCCAGGATGGGAGGCACATGATGAAAACAGATTTAGGGAGGAACATAGCACCTAAACAAGGCTACATAGGATCTGACTATGAAGTTTTGGTTAGCGAACGAACAGATGAGGAACAGCTGTGGGTGAGACGACAAACCCAAGGCTCTGAGGGAAACTGTTGAGTAAACCAGGGAACACCAGATTAACTAGAAAACTAAAAAAAAAAACCTTAAATAGCCCAACGGATAGTTACTCCAACTCCAGCAATCCCTGCAGGGGAGACTGTGGAGACTGTCGGTCATGTTTAAGGAGGGTTGTGAAGGAAAAGAGCCAAATGCAAACAGGTTGAAGGCAGGTGTATAGTGGATGATGACCTAACACATGAGGAACATGCAAGGCACATTTATTTATAATGCACCACTCATACACAAGGTAATCCAAAGTGATTTACAGGAAATCCAAGGGAAGACATTCACATAAAGAAAATCTATAAGCTTTGCTGAAAAAATAAACTGAACTTGGAGACCAGAGAGAGAACAACAGCAAGATAAAGCAGCGAGCAAAAAAAAACAGAGGGCTTAAACCCAGAGGGGGCGATTCCTGAAAAAGGAGCAGGCAAGACTTAATTAGCAGAATGTGAGACAATGCAGGGAACATGACTAACGAACCGAGGGATCTGGACTAATGACTTTTGAAGAGGTGTTCTGGAGAGGAAGATGGTGAGGTGACAGGAAGGGAAGACTCTTGAGATGGTGAAGATGATGATGAGCGTAGCACAGGAGAAGAAAGTTGTTCTGATGAAGCTGGAGCTGAAGCTGAAGGGGATGCAGACTCTGAGGGTAAAGGAGCAACCACTGCTGAATCTGGGAACACAGAGGAGGGTGGCGGTTCAGATGATGGGAACCATGTGAAGATGATGTCAGCACTGGGATCTGTGATGCTGAAGAGGTGCAGAGGGTTGTGCTGGAGATGAAGAGGCAGCAGGTGGTGCTTGACACAAGGGCTGGTGTCCTGGGGATGATGGCTGTTCCTGTCTGGAGGAACATGGTTGCTGCTGCCTTCCTGGGGAACCCACCTGTGGGAAACGTGGTGATGGGACTGAAATAATCAAAGAAAACACCTGCAAATCACCTGAAGCTAGCAGCATCTGTGGTTGTGATGTGGGGGTCTCTGCTCAGGACTAGGAAGATGGGTTACATAGATCAGACTTGTAGTCACCATGGACGGGGGGTTAATCGCACCCTCTAGTAGCTCAGAAGAGTCGACCTTGACCTTGGTAGTCCTTGGCTTGTTTTCTGGTGCCTCTCAGCTCAGACACTCAGGAGGTGTGAGATCATCCTTCTGCCTGCTGGGTCCAGTGCATAGCTGGATTATTCTGACAGAATTTGTGGACTAGTAGGAGCCAAACACAGAGTCATCCAAAACATTGTCAGCGAACCGGAAGACAAGAACCTCCAGACTGTAAGATGGTGAAAACACCAAAACTCTTCATGTAGAGAAACACAAGAACTCACATTGAACAACGGCTGGGTCTGTCTACCAATCACGTCGTCATTTACCCTGGATTTTATTTAGGGGTATTGCAGTAAAGTGGGTTGAATACAAAAGCATGTCAAATTTTTAAAATTTTAATTTATAAAAAGAAATTAAAACCTGCAGGTGCATTTCACTCCACAATTATGAAAAAACTATTTACTTCAATTATAAATGAGTCTATATTGGCCGGTACCGAAGGTCCAATATTTGCAATCTTCCTCTTGTCGACCAGACGAATAAAACCAAATCTTATTCAATTTAGCAAAAAGTGTAACATTTAAATCATTTTATTAATGAGTTAAAAGGCTGACCAATCAGCTGCCACGTAATTTTCAGATATTTATGTTTTCATAAGACTTCACAGTTGATGCATATTGAGCCCATCTCTGTGGTTATGTGTAATTTAAGCAGGTAGAATCCTGAAAGCTGCAGCTCTACACAGATACATTTATCCAATCCTGTTTCCAACAGTAAGTTTATTTCACATTTATTGATAATCCAGTTAAAGCGTGAACATGGTAGATAAAACCTCAGCAGTTAAAAAATCTGTGCTGCACAATATTTGTCTCAGATGCTGTTTTTTATTTTTGAGATTTAATTAGGAACAAACTATACTACAAACAGAAAATGTAAATCATAAAAAATATCTGTTTACTGACCTGTATAAAAGCAGGATATTGTGTTTTTTGCTAATACTACAATATTTTTGGACCACTTCATGAGTCCATCTTCTGTCTCACAGAGTGAGAAATTAAACAAATGTTATACAGAAGTGCTAAAAAGTGAGCTTTTAGAAAGTTTACAAGGTAGAACTTGTCATCCAGTCTTTTATCTCGTAACAGTAGCTAACCAGTTGTTGGTTCTATTGACCTAAGAAAATGACATTGGTGTCAGTGCTCTAATCTAAGTCAGCAAAGAGCTTTATCAGAACAGATGTTGCATAATTTCTTTAATATTAATTTTTCAGGCTGATACAAAGTTGTCTGGTTTGGAGCAGGGTTCATCTGCTTGTGTCTGATGCTTACTATTGCTGCCATCTTGTTCACTGACCTGCTGCAACTGCTCCTTTCCACCACCAGGGGCACTGCAGGAATGAACAGTGCTGCCCCCTGCTGGCAACTTGTTGTGCTCAACCTTTAGGTCTGTTTTTGTGGCTGTCTCAGTTGCAGGTTGGTCGTTCATGGTGTTGTTACCGTTGGGGTCGTCGTTAGGCATGGGGTCATTGTTTGGGGCGGGGTTTGTGACAACGCCCATGAAAAGAGGGGCCAGAGAGAGGTCATCAACAAGGGCAAACAGGAAAGGGGAGTTTACAGAGAAGAGGGAGATGGAGCGCATAGCGGTCACAACAGTGGTGGCGGATGCTTCTACACCTTCTTCACTGAGCTCCATGGTGGTGGCATGACGGACGCTCGAGACCCTGAGGGGCTGGTCAGAAATACCAGAGAGGTCCGGACCCAAAAACAGGGAACCAAGGCCTGACAGACAGAGATAACAGGAGAAAGAATCTCAGTAAATATTTTAATAATCTAATGACCCCAATCATATCCTCTAGACTCTGCATGTTACTAAAATAGCTCTGCACCAGATCCTCAGTAGTAGGAAACCAGACAACTACCAGCTGATTGTCAGTATTCAGAGACTGGATCAATGTTTTCCTGTCCATTCTACACCAGTATGCCATAACATTATGACCACCTCCCAAATAATATGTTGTCTTATATATAATGTGCATAATTCTGCTAGAGGACCTCATCATTCAGGGAATACAGTTTCCATCAAAGGCTGTAAAAATGTTTAGCTAGGTGATAAATGTTACCTTTTGGGGTGACACCTGCCCTGTAAGGTGACAGGCTGAGTTTCTCGGCTAGCAACGCACTTGCACCCATCGTCCATGTGACATGAAAGAAAACTAGAGTCATCAGACCAGATGCCTTCCTTCATTGCTTTATGGTCTAGTTCTGATGCTTACAAGCTCATTGTCAATTATTTTGGCAGAGGTCAGGGGTCAGCATGGGCAGGTTGCTACATAGCAAACTATTGCATTGTGTTTTGACACCTTTCTGTCAGAACGAACATAGCTCATCTCCCGGAGCACAATCAATCTCCACATGTTCATCACCGAGCCTTGGCCAGCTATGACTCTAGCCATGGCTCACCACTGTTCCTTCCTTGAATCACTTTAGAAATCGTGACTGTTGCAGACCGGGAACACTCCACACTAAATCCAATGTTGGAGCTGTGACCCAGGCATCAAAGCTTGGCCCTTGTCAAACCCACTCAAAGCTTAATGCTGCACACTTTTCCTGCTTCTAAGACATCAACTTTGAAGAGAAAATCTTGACTTGCTGCTGGACATGTCCCACTTTTGACAGCTGGAATAATGAAACTTTAATCACCTGTTAGGGGTCATAATGTTATGCCTGACTGATGTATAAACGGTCCCTACACAGTCACGGAGGTGGGCAACTCTGGTCCTCATTGGCCGGTGACCTGCATGTCCCATATGTGTCCTGGTTCTGTCTCTAAGTTCTGCAGGACCCAGCTAATGATCCATTCATTTGAATCAGTGTTCAAGCAGTGACATGTCTAAAACCTGCAGAACTCCAGACCTTTAGGACCAGAACTGGACATCATCTGGACAGTGAAGGTCTTGGTAGTAAATATCGAAACATGATGTTTGAAGAAAACTTCAATGTTCAGTCAGCCAAAGAGGAAAAAGATGATTATATCGTCAGATTAATAATTTAGATGAATTAATCATTTTACTATCTGGTCTGTTCACCTTCTGTTGAGGCAGATGTTCCTGCTTTGGGACAAATAAGAGATGATTGGTTGTACCATGATATAGATTCAGAACTGAGTGTTGACACCTCTGCTGACCAGAAGAACCTCAGTTAAAACTCAGATCCTCAAACAGGCATCGACACCTGTTTACCTCTCTAACTAAACAATAAGGTGGCCATGAGGCTTTCTGCCCTCACCCATGCTGGTCAGCGCCTCCTTGAGCTCCTGCCGATATTGGAGCTTCACCTTGGGTAAGTTGACCAGCATTGATTTTTCTTGAGGTAGACGACTGAAGAGGTCAGAGATATTTAATTTGGGAAGCACGGATGACACATTTCCTCTGGGAAGGACGACTAGGAAGCTGGTGTTTCCTTTGAAGGGGAAGCTGGCAACCTGGGTGAGACATAAAGACTGTTTCTCATTTTGTTTGGATCTCCAAGACTCAAATTTGAGTGAAATCCAAACTTCTTCATAACTAATGAAAGTTGTGTTACCTGCGCCTGCAGCTGAGGGTCGTCCATCAGGCGTAGAGGATACTGGACAGACTTCATCATGTCCACTGAAACTGAATTCTGGCTGTCGAGGTAAAACACTCCCTTTGAGGTCACCTGAGGGTCAAACTGGGTCTTCCATTCACCTGACAAACACATATTGAGGAAATTGGAAAAACAAACTTTTAACTACAATCAAGTTGCAGAAAGCTCCCTAACTTTACTTTCTAAATACGACTCCTGAGGTTTGATTTTTAAACCAAGAGAACTTCCTCTCCCAAAGCCCTGTAGGACCCCTTTGATCGGGTGTTTGGTGGAATGGTTCACCTTTGAAGTAAACACCATTCATGAGCATTAACACCACGTCATGTGGAATGCTCTCCAGGAAGTTGGGGATGTGCCCATTGGTGACGTTCTCCACCCATTGGTTGACCTCGTCCACTGAGACCAGAGGAAAAGGCTTGGACCGGTACCTGGATGGTGAAACAGTCACAACAAGATTTTCGAAGTTTTAAATTGGAACACAGAAGCACAGTTTGCTTTTAAGGAAATGTAAGAACCGATCTGGCAGGGAGCAGACAACAGAAAACATGCCTGTTTGTTTACCGTGATAAGGACTGATTCAAAATCTAATTATAATAATAATAACCATCTTTATTGGTCATTGCACATGTACATTACAACGAAATTTGTCCTCTGCATTTAACCCATCCCTTACAGGGAGCAGATACCTAATAGTTCCTAATGCATCAAACTAGACATTACATTGACCGGAGTGATGAATTAATTTTAAGGACAGGATATATTTCATGGCAAAGATTGATGCAGTTTGTCTGAAGCTTGAGTAAAAACATATAGGAGCAGATAAGAACTTCAGTTTCCTCTTATATTATCGTTCTAAGGTGGTCTGGGTTTGTTTCCCAAATACAGCCGATACCTGGCCAGAGATTCCTCAACAAACGACAACTTCACTTCAAATCCTGAGGCCAGAAAGAGGAAAGAAAAAAACACGAGTAAGTATATGTTTGAGGCTTCTGCTGATGTGGCAAACCAACACTCATGTTCTCATACCTGGCCTCAAGTACATGCGTGCTGCCACCTCCAGTGACGTGTGGGTTAAATGAGGTAGAAAGCTTCCCAGGACATGATGAAAGCATGGCAAGTTGTGGGCATGAAGACTCTGCAGGAGAAGCTTCTCTGTTTCGTTGCGGGAACCTGAAAAAACCATGTAAGTAAATGAACTATGTTAGCATAGTAGCAATAATCAGCAGCATTATAATTCAGTTTAAATCTGAATTAAATCATCTGGATAATATTGCTGAACCTAAGCTGAGGTGAGCAAGGGCAAAAGCCAGGCTGAGAGGGGAGAGGATGACATTGGGCTGCTGTGAGCTGATAGGGAGCTTCTCCAGAATCTTCAACCCCAACTGCTCTATAATGCCCCCTATCACCCTGTGTTCCTCGTGGCTGAATGTTCTCCCACAGTTAGGAACATTTTTCTCCTCTTCTTCCTCTGTGACCACAGAGACTTCAGGAGCTGCTGTAGTGGGTTCTTCCTGAAAACACATTCATAGACAGGATTCACTTACAGACTACCAGACGTTAATGAAAGGAACGTCACAAGAAGGCGAGTTTTCTTACAGTCAGTCCCAGGCGACTGAGACACAGCAGCAGTAGAAGAACGCACAGCTTCATTTCCAGAAGTCCAGCCTGAAAACAGAGAAACCAACCATGACTGAACATTGAGTAAAGGGGTAGATTTTACAAATCTAATCTTTTTCATGAAAGAGCATTCAGATTCCTTTAGGAGGTTTTCTAATTGTTTATCATAGTACAGCTGCTTCATAATAAATCAGAATATCATCAAAAATATTATTATCTTTTAGCAAATGAACACCAGAAATCCATCCAACCATCCATCCGTCCGTCCATCCATCCATGCATCTATCCACCATGCCCTGAATCTGTCTGTGTGTGGTGGTTCTTGAATCTCTGACTCCAGGTGCAGGTCACACCTTGTGAATCTCCCTCAAGTCTTGAATGGGCTTTATTTTACAATCCTCTTACAGAACCAGTTATCTATGTTGATTGTGCAGATATTTTCCTTCCACTAAACTTTTCTTTAAAATACTGTGTGCTGGAAACCTGTAAGGTCAGCAGTCTTCTGCATAGCACAGTAGGATCTTTTTCTATCGGTCTGATGTAATGTTTTTGTGAAAAACTGTGATTTAGATTTTCCATAACTGTAAACCATAATCATGAAAATTAACAGAACCTAACTCTTGAATTATATCAGAGGGTGTAATGAATCTATATAGCACAAAAACCCACGTGGGTAACAATTATGTAACGATAAGGACTCCTAGGTTGAAAGTTTTGGGTTCATACAAAAGTCCATCCCCACTTTTTCTCTAAAGTTCTATTCGGTCTTGTCATATTAGATTTGAGAACAACCAGGGGGTTTCCAAACATCCTGTTTTACACCAAAGTGTTTATAACTACTGATGGTGTAAATATCCACTTTGTCCACAGCCTAGATGAATTGGTCCATGTTGGATCCAGTGGATGGTTAATATGGCCGCTGTGTTTACCAGGAGACTAAAGGTTAATGTTTCAGAACCTTTTTGGCTGAACTGCAATATGCTGAATAAACACAACTCAGAAAACACTGAACTGAGCACGAATACACAAACACTATATAACAGTTACGGTTAACCTTAATGATCATATTCTGCACCCAGAAACGGATATTCCACTGTGGCAAAATGTATAACACTCACCATAAATCTTTAGAAACAGGACTTTAAAAGCACAAATGTTTTTCCCAAAACAACAAATCAGACAAAGTTCTGATGAAATAAAAGCTGATCCAAACTCACCTGGACTTAGTTTGAGAAGAGGAGACTAAAAACAGAGAATAAAAAAAAGTAAATCCAGATGTGGTCAGTTTTCTGCAGGCTGTTCAGTGTAGTGTGCGGACCCAACAACTGCCACCCCCATGTTAGTGGTTAATAATTAACTCTGACTGGATTGTAGCTTAGCCTGTGGTCACTGCTATACGTTAAAATCAAATGATGAAGGTAAAGTTTACCAAATGATCTACAGGGAGAAACCAGATCTAATTAAATTCAATAATTTACTCCCAGCATATCATCTTTGTTCTGGCTAGTATTTTATTGAGCAGTCAGTCTGAATTCAACTCTAAACTCTGGTTTGATAACTCTAGCTGAATTTAGCATGGTGGAAATCCCAAGTATGTATAAACTATATAATAACACAGTATTCCACAGAGTGGGAAAATATCTCAATAAATAAAACTAAAACTAAAATCCGTTAGTGAATATTCACTAGAAAAACATAAGCATCAAAGTCGAAACTGGCTAAAAAGAGACAATTTAAAATAAAATATTGGTCGAAAGACTAAAAAAAGAAAACATAACAGGTAACTTGGTGCTGAATAATAAAACAACAAAGATAAATTTTATTTTAAAAGTACATTACAAACCTGAGCAATCAGAACTCGGAACAGGTCTAACCCAACAGACCTGTGTCCCAGTTACAAGTCAGAAAACCAGTAAGGTTGTGCATAGCAACAAGGCTAACTCAGAGTACAAAGTAATTGTGTGTTTTTCTGAATTTTTTATGTTCAAACAATAACATTTGACTTTTTTACTAACAAATGTTGGACAGTACCTTGTGTGTGACTGATTTAATGATAAAAACTGTAAAAAAAAACCTAAGTTTTACTCTCACTGTGTTTACATGTGCAGCAGCCAGTGTGTTGGAGAGATATTCACTGAATGTCCATGCTGGAAATCCAACTTCAGCTGTTTTCCGACTGGAAACTCAGAACCCAAAACATCCATATAAGGATACAAAAAAGCATGTTACAGCTTAAACCACAAACTAAGCTAAGCATGCTGGCTAATGGCGAGATAGGAAAACTTTACTGGCCGTCCGTTAACTCTTACATTACTCCTCACCTCTCATCAACTCTTTTTATTTGGCACCCAAAGGACAATCCTCAGTCAGAGATCAGTTGTAGTTTCCACAAGTTTATTAAAACCAGTCTGAATTCAGAGAGGAGACATCACACTTACACTGGTACCTGGAAACGTCTGTGTGTCGTCTCACTGGGGGCTGCGTTACATTACATTTTATACCCCACGCTGCTATGCAGTACACATACACAATCATTTCTGTCTCTGGATGTCTCCCCAGCAACAATATCAAAGAAACAGAGATATATTTCATCATTTAATTAAAGAAATGTTTCCCACACGTCTTCAGGAATCTTCAGTGAGAGGAGAACCATGCCTCCCTAATCCACTGCCAGCTTCTCACGATACAGACAGAAAACACCTGCAACCTTTAACCTTTAACCTTGAATAATAAACACTCATTGTGTAAAAACTGGACTCTATAATACTAGAGGCTACTCTTATGTTTTTCTAACTATCATAACTAAAAACTCTTAAAAATAATCAATCTATAAGCAGCAAAGTCCCAAATATATCTTAGTTTTAGCTACTAATAATAATGCATTTATATTTCCACACTAAGCTAAAGCAAACAACAAGCTAAACTAATGAAGGTTAACTACAAATCCAACAACAAAGTCTGACAACAAAAATGAATAAATAGAAAATGACAAAGATAACCTTTATATATGCAGCACATATAAAGTAATGGATGATTTCAGCTAAAACTTGTTCACATGGGCGCAGCAGTGGCACAGCGTTAAAATGGGCGACCCATTTTCCAAGGCTTCAGTCCTCAATGCAGTCGTCACGGGTTCCACTCCTGGTCCAGGCGACTTTTGTTGCATTTCTTCCCCTTTCCACCCCTTTTCTGTCAGCTTACTGTCAAAGTTGTTCACGTAACATATGAACTTTCTAAAATCACTTGCAGAGATGAATGAATACAGCCGGAAGAGAACCTTCATGAATAATTCATTGAACACCAACTTATTCTACACTCAGTTTGACTTTGTTGGAGCACCATAAGGCTTTTCACAAACATTCAGAGCTAAGCGAGTGGGAGGATGTTTGTCTTGTTCTAACCGCCATGTTCCAGCTTTACCTCCCAACAAAGCAGCTCAAAGACAAACAGCGTCCTCTTTCTGCATTTCATCATCTCAATCATCCTGGAAACCCCAAAAGACTGAAGAACATCAATCCAAAGTAACACAGGCAGACAGAACATTGGAAGAAAAGTAAAAAACAAGTTTGTTCAGCAGCTACAAGACAGCACAGACTGCTGACCAGAACATGACCGCTCATCCTCTGGAGAAACTCATGAAGTAGGCCTGTTAGACAATCACTGGTTCATAAAGAACAAAACTATCGAGCTTCTTCATGTTTTAATGAAAATTAGACACTAAAAACAGTTCAGCAGGAGACTCAAACAGTGACCTGCTTAGTTTTGTTGAGGTAGGAAAACTTTACTGGCCGTCCGTTAACTCTTACATTACTCCTCACCTCTCATCAACTCTTTTTATTTGGCACCTAAAGGACAATCCTCAGTCAGAGATCAGTTGTACGTTTCCACAAGTTTATTAAAACCAATCTGAATTCAGAGAGGAGACGTCACACTTACACTGTGTTGAAACACCCCTCCAAGGGGTGTTCTGCGTGTTGGTTTATTCACCGTAAGCTGAAAGAATTCACAAGACATTATAATAAATCACACGGAGACAGCTGTATGTTATTCAGATACCTGGACCAGGGAAGCTCTCTGTCATGTGGTAACACAACACACACCGAGACGACTTCAGAGCTTCTCATTGGGGCCATTGCTTTTATTGAAACACACATGAAAATAGGCAGCACCCTGTCCACAGTTTTTTTCATACATATGATTTCATACAGACTCTTCCGGCTTACCATATTTGGACAGCTATTGTCCTGCTTACTTTTCCTGCACCTGCACTCTGCTTTTCTGCTGATATGAGAAGGGAGTACCAAGCCGTTAATCTTGTCCCATCCTTTTCCCACCAGTTCTTCATTATTTCTCTACTTCATCACACTCAAGGCCAAGTTTGTGCAACAACACTTCTGCAGGCCACAATGTCTTATACTCACACACAGGTTATACATTTTATAACACACTGGTTATGAACATAATAATAATTAATGCACACACATAATATATCTCCACAACTGGTACCTGGAAACGTCTGTGTGTCGTCTCACTGGGGGCTGCGTTACATTACATTTTATACCCCTCGATGCTATGCAGTACACATACACAATCATCCTGTCTGTGGATGTCTCCCCAGCAACAGTATAACCGTTCCTTAGGTCCAAATAAGGAGTGCTTCTGGTTCTTTCCTTCTGGCAAACTCATCCTCTTTCTGCTTCTTTCATCGTCCATCTATTTACGACCTTGCCCTCTCTCTGGCCTTTCTCCCTTATCGTTCACCAATTTATGACCTTGCATTTTCTATGCTTCACTCCCTAAGCTTGACTCCCCTATATCTGCACACAGGTTACACACATAGATAGTTAATATTCTACAATCCCCCTTTTGAACTCTCATAAAAGAGTTCACAATCTAAAATGTCCTTCTAAGAATAAGTAGAAATAAGCAAAAATATTACTGTACCACCTGTAAAAGAGAAAATCATTAAGAAAGCATGCATCCATCTTATTATGCGTCCATGAATTCACTCTGAGTCCTCATCCTGGTTATAGTCAATATGCAACAGTGGCATCGTTATCTTTGGATCCTTCTGCTCAATTGTGGAGGTGATGAGGCGCACCATCAGAGAACGAATGCATAGCACACAACAACATCCACAGGTCACCATTATCGCTACAAATACTGCAATAGAAATCATTAAAGACATTATCAAACCCTTCCAGTGTCCAAACATGCCTGTCATCCACACAAAGTTAAATCATAACCTGAAAAAGATACAGAAACATCAAAATGTAATGTAAAATATTAAATGTTTGCCAAACAGTGTCTTCTGGGGTGGGAGGGAAGCTCCACCACTCCCAGTGAGAAAAACTCAATCACTTCTGCCTTTTCTTCTGCTGTTCTTTCTCCTCTTCAGCTCTCAGGTGCAGACTGACCTAGAGCTAATTTCTCTCACCTGGGGATTATTCTGCCCCTTCTTGGGTGAGAGAAGTGAGATGATCTTTTCCTGTGTTTTCGCTCAGATCCTCCTGGACCTGAGAAAGGGATCGTTGAGGTGGTTCTGCTCCTGCACACTGGCTCCAGTGATACCAAGTAGCGCCTTTGCCCTTCAGCCTGACTGCATGGGTTGTCCTCTCTGTGACCTGGAATGGACCGGTCCACCTTGGCTCTGACCACTTTCTTTTGATGACTTTCAGGAGGACCCACTCGGCTTCTGATGTAGTAATTCCGACCCTGGTCTCTGGTTCTGCTGGGATCTGTTTGGAGAAAGCTGTAACAAGACTGTGGAGAGATCTGTAATAATCACGATGAGACATAGATTGTTCACACTCAGTGAGAAACTATAACCTTGTTTGTGGGCCTGGAAATGGCCTCCCTGTTTGCAGCTCATGTGGAGTTAAACCGTGTTTCTGATTTATAGAACTCCGCTCCTGTAGCGTATGCAGAATTTGTGTAGATATTAACCTTCTGTCCTGCTCCTATTTCCAGAGCAGCTACTACTGCCAAAACGTCTGCTTTCTGCGCTGATTGTGCGTCTGTCAGTTCCTCTGTCTTCCACCACCGGTATGCTGCCTTAAGTCCTTCAGCATCATCCCTAAAACAACAACCATCTGTGAACATCTGTCTCACCTGAGGTCCCTCAAGGGGGCTGGCTTCTAAATCTGGTCTTATTCTTTCTGTCCTGCTAACCAGCTCTTCACATTGATGTGGTTCCTCCTGTGTTATTCCATTCGCCACGTTGATTCCCTTGTGAGTGAAGGTTATGTTGGTGCCTCCAAGATTTTTGCTGAGCCTGTGTTGTCTCAGAGCTGTCATGGTGAAACTTTGAGAGTTCACATATGCCACCACACTGTTAAAACATTCAGAGGGTGTCCCATCACTAAGTGAGCTGTTTTTTGAATTAATTTAGCCAACCCTGCTGCATGTTGTGTTTTTCCATGTTATCAATCATTAATGAAATGTACATCAGCATAAATTGTTGAGGTAAAATAATGCTATCACTGATATTCTTGTGGCCTCAACCTCTCCCAGTCCGGATGTCGTGAGAAAGAACAGATGAAGAGCAGGAAATTAAGATTAACACAAGTTTAATTTGGAAGATAATAAGTCCAATGATTTCTAATGCAAAATGAATATACAAAATAACATATTGAAGGAAAATTACATATAAAAGAGAGAATTTACAAAAGGAGAGAGAAGTTATATAAGGGCCCTTACAGAGAGAGATGGATTTTCAGCAAAGCATGGCTTTCTTTACCCAGATGTTTCTGTCATTACAAGTTTTCAGTACATCTTTATACTGTGGACTTCAAAGCTTACTGACTGTCCCTTTTTCCTTCTGGTGTTGTCAATCAGCCAAGCTTCCTTGTGGCATCTATACCACGACCAAAAGTTGACATTTATTGCTTTATTGTCCCTACAGCCAGCTTTTACAGCTTGCAGCTGCCGAGAACCTAACCCCTGTTTCACCCTGACCCCTGCTGTGATCTCTCTTCAAGGCTCACTCATGTTAAATCTCAGTTTAATGTTCTCACATGCAAACTAAACTAATAACATGAAATTACATGATTTTAATTCTCAACAATTCCTCTCTCCCCCTTTTTGTCTGAAACAAAACTCCATTTACTGCATGTTTTGTTACAGAAACATCCAAATAAAATGGTGTGGTGTAGTCTGGGAGCGTAAGTTCTGCTGCGTTGGAGCGAAGCTGTTTTAACACAATAAAGGCTTCCTCCACTTCCTGTGTCCAATTAAGGACATTGTTGAGATTTCACATGCCCTGTTCTCTGACTAGGTCTCTGAGGGGCTGTGTGAGATCGGTGTTACCTGGGATGTAGTTCCTGCTGTAGCCTGTAAGGCCCAAAAATGACAGCATGTCTTTCAACCTTGAATCCATGTTTATGCAGATGTCTCTGATGCCTTCCTGAGCTTATTTTCTGGGCGGATACTGTGGAACCCAAATAAGCGAGGGAGATGCAACCTGAAAAGAAACTGGGGCGCAGGGGGTTAATCCTACATCTGTGGGCCCTTCAGCCCATAACTGATAAGATAGGCTCTGCAAAAGAGCTGCAGCTTTAGGATGATCTGCTTTTTCTCTTCCAGGATGATGTATGAGCATCTCATGCTGCAACAGAACCTCATCAGTAGCTGTACATTTATACAGTATGTGTCTGTGCTCTTAGAATACCTTAAGTTGGTGATTGAGGTGTCCTGCCAGTTCCCAGCTGCCAGAGAGCGCTTTACCACTCCTCCCAATTCCTTAACTTGATGCTCAGGATGCAAAGAAAGAGAAACATGAGGAACAGCTTCATCTGACAGTAAATACTATTCTGCTTGGTCATCTGTTAAATCAACTGCTGCAGCCACACCCTCAGGAGCCACATAAGCATTTCTGGATGAAATAAACCATGTCCTACCTTCTACTGTTTCATTAAACAAATCTGGTACCATTCAGTGTGACAACGGTTGTAGAACAGAGTGACATGGGGCGGGTCAGGCGGAGAGGTGTAGGGGCAGAGACTTTGAATCCAGGGTTTCCACAGCTGATACACTGAGAAGATGCTGCTTGGAGAAGAAGGTGTGGTCAACAGTGTCCAGTAGATGTCAGCATATTCCTCTTCAACTGGCTGTAAAAATATTGTCCATGCTGAAGCATTTGTCCACATGCCAAAGAGGAACCATCTGGAAAAGTTACCATTAACCCATCAGTACCACACAGCACTGATGCTCCCAGCTTCACTAATAAGTCTCTGCCCAGCAAATTAACAGGTGTGCTGGGTGAACACACAAAAGGGTGAGTTATTCTCTGAGTCCCAATCTGAACAGGAAGAATTTATGCAGCCCCTGAGAAGCCCATCAGAGAAACAGTCTTGGTAGAGAGCAGTGGTTTAGGAGGTTGCTGTGTTATGGTGGAATAAGTAGCTCCAGTGTCCACTAAAATATTCAGACAGTTCTCTCCCACCTTTGCAGGCAACATGGGATCTGCTGTGCCCACGCAGCACAGTTGTAGCAAACATCTCCCAGTGCCCTGCTGGCTCCACCCCGTCCTCTGGGTGCTCCACACCATCCACCAGACCAGCCGACCACCAACATGCCATCCGCCTTCACCACCGGGGACACTGTACCTGTAATTATTAAATAAATAGGGTGGAGGAGGGGGTAACCTCCTCCTTGGCACTGATTAGTCACAGACGTAGGGTGTGTGCTGCTGGAGATGCAGCTAACATTACATTTTCAGTTATATCACTTTTTCTCTTATTTAATTTGTCTTTGGCCTCTTGCAGCAGCAATTTAAGGAGCTGTTTCTGTAGCTGCTCTTTCTCCTCTTTTCTTTTTCTCTGCCTCCTGAGCTGTATGTAAATGGTGAATTAAATGTTTTTCCCACTTTGTGAAGTCTGTTCCCTGCAAATCAGGATTATTTTTCATCTTTTGACACATGTCAACAGGAACTCCTTTTAATATGGCTTTTTAAACAGCTGTCCCATTCCTGTCCCGTCACCCTTAGGATTAACTCCTGTGTGTCTCATCCTCATGTCCACTGCAGCACTAATGTGCTCTTTAGGATGCTGATTAGAGTCCCAATCAAATTGAGGGACTGCAACGGGGGCGGATACTGATTTTAAGTATCATTTAAGTATCTCAACTGTCTTCCCTCACCTGCCAGTTCAGGGTCTCGGGGTCCTATCCCTGGCCACTTAGAGGCGTCCTCAGTCCCTCGGGGAGGCTCTTACTAACCCCAGCCTAAATACCCCTAATATCCTCGTCAGGACTGAGTTTGGATTGCCAAATCCGGAACTTATTTACTTCAACACCGTCACCATTTAAGTATCTTCGGTGAAAAGTATGTTACAGCCTCAACATTCAAGTATCTCGGCTAAAATTTATCTTGTGTCAATCAACAAATATTTTTATGCAATATATCATTTCTTTACCGTAATCCATTATTTCAACCAACAAATATTTTACCCAAAACTGATCAAGACTGTAAATTTAAGAGAAAACAGATATCTATTCCTCAACACCACCTACATTATTAGCAGGCAAAAGGAGAATAAATATAGATCTCCTTACCTTTTGTTTTTGGGTCGACCCTGTGGTGTTGTAGAACGACGTCCGCCTCGTAGTCAATTAATTATCCTTTAGTTAGTGCCAAATCCGGGTCACGGCACCAACTGTCGAGGTAGGAAAACTTTACTGGCTGTCAGTTAACTCTTACATTACTCCTCACCTCTCATCAACTCTTTTTATTTGGCACCTAAAGGACAATCCTCAGTCAGAGATCAGTTGTATGTTTCCACAAGTTTATTAAAACCAGTCTGAATTCAGAGAGGAGACATCACACTTACACTGGTACCTGGAAACGTCTGTGTGTCGTCTCACTGGGGGCTGCGTTACATTACATTTTATACCCCTCGATGCTATGCAGTACACATACACAATCATCCTGTCTGTGGATGTCTCCCCAGCAACAGTATAACCGTTCCTTAGGTCCAAATAAGGAGTGCTTCTGGTTCTTTCCTTCTGGCAAACTCATCCTCTTTCTGCTTCTTTCATCGTCCATCTATTTACGACCTTGCCCTCTCTCTGGCCTTTCTCCCTTATCGTTCACCAATTTATGACCTTGCATTTTCTATGCTTCACTCCCTAAGCTTGACTCCCCTATATCTGCACACAGGTTACACACATAGATAGTTAATATTCTACAGTTTTCATCATGCAAATCTTATTCACATAACTTTCTGAGTTTCAGTAAAGTCTGCATAATGGTCTCCACCATTTACTAAGAATAAGTGTCATTGGTTTAAAAAGTCTACAATAGTTGTTCTGTTAACGCGTTTTAAAATAATAAAGATATGTAAGCAAATAAAATGTCTTCATGTTGGAAAGGATTGATCTAGGGGGTTAAAATCAAAGATCTTAATGCTTGGTCAGAGATGTGAGGTAGGATCAGGTCAGAGATTTCAGAGGGGGGTTGACTGAAGAGCTTTAAAAGCAACAACCATAGTTATGAAATGAACAAGTAACCAGGAAGGCTCACCTATCGATGTTTTTTAAGGCAACTACTTAATCACTCTGCTTCCTTGAGTGACATTATGGAAAAGAAATCCACCAAGATATCAGCAGGAGAAATGTGGACCTCCACATGTCTGGTCCAGCCTTAGGTCCAGTCTAGGATGCCTGATCCTATGTTCATGTGTTTAAACTATTTTATATTCGTATAAACATTGAGCGAATGTCCAGCCATCATGGTTCAGGAAGGAAACGTGTTCTGGGCTAAAGGGCCACTCAGAGAGGAAGAAGCCATTACTCCAAAAGCAACAAGAAAAGCCAGATTATAGTTTGTAAATTCGCTCAGGGACGAAGAGCTTCATTTTTGGACACATGTCCTGTGGTCTGAAACTAAAACCAACGTGTTTAAATATAACAACCATCGTTACATTTGAAGAAATGTATAGAAGATCACCATCCCAACAGTAAAGCACAGGGGTCGGCGCAGCATCATGTTGTGGAAGTGGTTTTACTGCAAACTAGAAGGAAATGTTAAAGCAACATCAGCACATTAAATAACAATGGCTGTTTGTCAAAGTTCTGCACAACAAAGCAATAAATTACAGCAATAGTTAAAAACAGATAAAATCATGACCAGACAAAAGCAGGCAAGTACAAATGTGTTTGTAGAAGAGACTTAAGAACTAGAGTTGAAGCCTGTCTGATCTGAAGGGGAGCTGGTTTCACAGTTTAGGAGCCACAACAGAAAAGGCCAGCTCATCTCTGTGGACCAGCCTGGACCTCTGGACAACTAGAAGCAAATAATCATAAGATTGAAGAGATCTGGAGGGGTCATAGGGCTGTGAAGGTCAGACAGGTATACAGGAGCCTGTTGCCCATTCAGGGTCTTCTAGGTGATCAATAAAACCTTAAAGTTACTTCTAAAACGAACAGGTAGCCGGTAAAGAGAAGCTAGCAATGAGGAGAAATGTTCATGCTTTCTATTGTCATAAGCCTTTGAAATAAAACCTGAAACATTAGTGGCCTTTATTGATCAGGAACCTGAATGGAAAGAGGGTGGAGAAGGAAGGTAAAGACAAATGACAACCACGCCTCTGCACATGGTGCTCCCGATCTACCAAATGATAACATACAGTCAACTTAAATACGAGAACTTTAAAATACCTAAATATTCATTCCCCATAGTACTGATTGAAAAATAAATCCATAAAGAAATATTACCACCAGATTGTGTCCACTGGGTGGCAGCACAAGATAAACTGCAGCCTGGGAGCCAAATTAGATCATCTGAACTACTGCAAAAAAGCCTGTAACTAACATTACTTCAGCATTGAGCCGATTAGTGCAAGGAAATCACTGTGGCTCCAAAGCAAAGAAAATAAATCTTCACAAGATTACCTCTGGGGAAAAAAACCATCCATCAAACTCCATCCATATGGAGTCGCTGCAGCGTGCACACTGGACAGGAGTCCAGTTAACTGAGAGGACACCAGAGTTCTCAGAGACAACCCATCCATTCATGGACAGAACATACAAACTCCATGCAGAAAGACCCCAGCTGGGATTCAAACCCAGGACCTTCTTGCTGCAAGGTAACAGTGCCAACAACTGCACCACAGCGCAGCCAGCTAAATCCTATTATATAAAAGAAAACTCTGGAATATTTAAAGCATAAGTGTTTATAAGTTTCAAATGAATATAAAAGTCATCTAAGAGGTCATGAACTTTAAAGCCAAGACAGCAAAGCATGGAGACAGATACATTTCTTTACTTCAGGGTTTTTCAAGCATTTTTAAAATCGTATTTTTCTTTAAATGTCATTTTTTGCTGACATTTAAATAGTAAGTGCTGTTAACTCATATGTTCCAGGTTGTTTTGGTCATGTTTACTCTCCATATTTTTGTCATCATTTTATTAACCCTTTTGACCCACATGCAGAGGAACACTCAAGAGACGGAGAAGTTTAACAAGTTTATTTTGAAGATAGTAAACTGATCTGGAACTGGAATGGTCACTCTGCACAGAAATTGAGGTTTGGTGAATTGATGGCAACTGTGAGTGGAAAGTTTGATGTTGAGTGTTAGCTCGATGCTTACGGATGATGGAGAAGAGTCCAGCTCGAGGAGGGGATTATTCAGAGCCTGAAGAGGAAGATAGGAGCTGCTGCTTGGTCCAGGGAGTGGTTCAGTAATCTAATCCACGAGATGCTTCACCTTGAGTGAGCCTTTAGGTGCTGTGCCAGAGAGGTTGCTGGAGGGTGGGCAGGATTCACAAGAAGCTGGTAGGAGTTGAGAACCCAGGGCAGTCAGCTGGTTCTTGATCCGGAAGGTTTTTAGGTTTTGTTGCACTTGGTTTGGTACGTTCACAGGAACTGGAGCCAAGGCTAGAAAATAACCTGGGAAGGAGCAAAACAAGAAGCCAGAGAACACCTCAGGAGATAGAGAAAGTCGGTAGCTTGGCTGGTAGGGAGTTACCACATTGGCAAAACACTCAGGCACTGAAGTGCTGGCTGCCCTGTATGGGGTAAGAACGCTGTCAAAAACAATGTGTATATAAAGATGGAAATGTGTGCATATTAGTCAATAGTTGTGCATACGTAAAATCCAAAAGAGGTTTTGTATATTTTCTCTATAAGAATACAAAATAAAATGTTACAGCTTCAAGAAATTACAAACACAAAGTTTAAGTTTACAGTTGTTATTCTTTATGAATACAATATGCTATAACAGTTTATGAATACGATTTATTTTCTTTGAGAATACGAATTTATATCAGAGACTTGGTGTCACGTGATCTCAGGCTGGTTAGTGGAGCACAGTTAGTCGATTTGTGTCGCGCATGCGCCGTCACACTCCTTACCGCCAGTAAACGTAGCGCCGGAATGGGAGATAATTCAGTCTAAAAGGAATATTAGGAACAGAGGGGGGATAGGGAGGAAACCAAGAGTATTATAAATAAAGCATTGTTCTTATTTTTATGAAATACAAAACTAAAACATAGAATATAGTGGGTGGAGTTATAGAATGATGTACAGTAGGTGGCGCTATGCACCTCTGAGTTTGTTGCGTACCGCCAGCAGAAGAAGAAGAAGCAGCACTAGCGCCAAGATGACGGACCAAGAGCATATATTAACGACATTAAGACATATATAAACTTTTTAACATTACCTGGCTTTGTACCGTAGTTTCTTGGTCCGTCATCTTGACGCTAGTGCTGCTGCTTCTTCTTCTGCTGGCGGTTCGCAACAAACTCAGAGGTGCATAGCGCCACCTACTGTACATCATTGTATAACTCCACCCACTATATTCTGAGCCTGAGATTACGGGACACTAAGTCTTTACATACACATTGTTTTTGACAGCGTTTTTACCCCATAGCCCAGCCTCATTAAGCCCCTCCTGATGAACGGTTAACAGGTTGCACCTGTCGCCCTCTGGCACCGGCAGCTCTGGCGCCATCTAGAGGCTAAACGGAGTAAGCAGCAGGCAAAAGACACAAAGTAAAACCCCAGGCAATTTTAGGATTTTTACATCATCATCGACTCTTTGGCTCAGGAATCAGAAGACAAAAGGTCTTTGTCAGACTGAGCCGCTAAGAGAGGCTCCATCCTGGTTGAAACCCAGCAGGAGGACAGAAGAAACTGTCAGAGAAGAGCGAGGATATGAGCAGAGAACCGCTAATAAAAGGTAACTTCAGGGCAAACACTAGAAGAGCTTTAAAGATGTAGAAAAGGTAAAGCCCAGATTTAATAAGAGATGTTAAATATAGTAACAGTTTATTTGCTTTAATTGAAACACATGAGAGGAGCTGATTAATCCTCCAAACGTGTTTCTCAGATCTCTACATTTTTTATAAAATATGAGCCTTCCTTGGTGTAAGTGCTGTTTAGAGTTAATATGTTAACTGTAATAATTTACATGTTTTCCTGGATCTTTTTGGCTATGATGATTTAGCCAAAGGCAACAAAACAAAGACATCTGCTGCTTTCCAGTCCAGGTAAGGTACTGACTACACATATCTACACAACAGTACCTTACTAAACGCCATACTTCAGATGCAACATCACACTATCAAAGCTTTTCCAGGCTGAACTAACCCAGAGGAAGCTGCAGGTGATTTGAACTGAGACTTTTTACTGTTTTTACTGTAGATTTGATAAAAGAACCTCTGAGAACAATAAATCATCCAGTTGCATAAAAACAACCAGTTCATTTCCAGCTGTTCTGTTCAGACTCTTAATGAGATATCTGATGCTAAAGCACCACCCTCCCTCTGAAATACACAGCAGAATTTCTCTGCAGGAATCGTTTTCCATTGGTTTCAAGCAGCAGCTTGGATCCACCAGCTGAAGCTGCTGAACAGGCTGGACTTTAAGGTGAAGAGCAGCAGATGAGCCAATCTATGCAGGAAGATAAATCATGACGCAAACAGATCTGGTTTCCACTTCTGTGTTTGTTCTGCTGAGCGTGTAGATAAAGCCTTCAGGGGCACAGTGTGTGTGTGTGTGTGTGTGTGTGCTTACACACATAAAGTTAATATTTAGTGTCGGCTTTAAAATGCATCACAAATGTGTTGGAGCAAGCTGAGGCAGGAGTCGCTCTGCTACCTTCAGGATCGTTTAGATTCACTCATCATCATCATCTTCCTCACTTCTTCCACGCTGCCACCATGTCGGTTCTTCCTCTGCGGGTCAGAATGCTCCAGCAGGTCTGGAGGTTGAAGGGACTCGTCGTCCTCGTCTGCAGCCCGTTGGTCCTGCTGCCGCTCGCACTCAGCACCCCGGTGAGACCAGACACCTCTGCACAAACCAGTTTAACTAACCAACCAGTGAAGAGATTCATTTACCACTACACTGACCAGTATAATCAGACCAGTACTGGTCAGTATAAGCAAACGTTGCACTAACCAGTTTAATTAGCTGCTATAATGACTAGTTTAATTTCATTACATATTGTGTATTTAACCACCAATCTGACCAGTTTCATTAATCAAATACACTGACCAGTTTAGCTGGACAATAAACTGTCTAACTTACCACTAAACTAACTGGTTTAGTAAAATGGTACACTAAACTGTTAACTAACCAGTGCACTGACCAGTTTAGTTCAATTTATACAAAAGAGAAAAACCAGTAAACGTATGCTTTCAGTTAGCCTGTACTGACAGTTTAACAAACTGGTATACTTACCAGTCTAGTCAACTATTAAAATGACTAGTTAGATGACTGGTAGACCAGTCCATTTATTAACCTGACCAGTTTAATTACCCACTTTAAAATTAGATGTATACTGACCAAGTTGGTGAACAGCTACACTGATGTTTTTAGTTAACCCGTTGACCAACCCATTTAATTAACCAGGACAGAAACTAGCTGTGGTTTATTCTAAGCCATCTATCATCTACCACATGAGCTTTAACAAACCAGTACACTGACCGTTTAAATAATCAGGACCAGTTTGATTAGATGTTACTGTATCCTCCATAGTTTAGTTAACTTATGTTCTGAGCAATGAAAACTGCCAGATTACCATTACCAGTTTACATTGCCAACCAGTACAAGTCACCAGGACCTCCTCTAACCTGTTTGAATTAATGGTTTAAGATTTAACCAGAACACACAGTATAACCTCCATTAACTGGTTTATCCTACCAGTTAACATCGTCGACCAGCCATTAACCAGTTTAAATAGATAATGATTATAACTACCACAGCACCGTACAGAACACCAGAACCAGTCCATGTAACCAGTTTACTTTGCAGTGTTTTGGATTAATACAAACCTGTTTCTGACCTCGGATCACTTTTATGATCCAAACATCTGAAAGGGTCCAGTGGAGAAGTTCTGCAGAGAAGACGTGTCTGAGCAAAGGTTTGTGTCTGTAAACTGGGACATGTTGGAGGAGCCGTGTTCAACCGTTTGTCATGAACTGCTGAAGGAAGCGATATTTCATGACGATGAAAATCAATTTTTCCCTCCTGATTGTCGGGTCTCTGGGACTGACCACATGCAAGAGACACCAGACCTGTGAAGGCTTTTCATGGATCAGTAACCTGTGTTGATGTGCAGCAACTTCTTGTTTGAACAGTAACTTTCATTCACATCTTCCAGTCACTGATTGACAGACGCTTAGAAATTAGTTGAAAAGGTCACGAGATACCGAGAAGATGGTTTCTGGGAAAAAACAGAAACAAAATCCCAGAGAAGCAGAGGAAAACAGCCCTTGATCTACTGAACCCTTCTCCTCTTCAGCTCCAGATGAGAACCTAACTAGGTTTGGGTCAACGAGAATTAAACTAACAGAAAGATTTTCATTGTTTTGTGTTTGCTGCTGTTGGGAAGTATCTCATATCTCTCTGATGTCTGTCCTAATATTAGGAATTTCTGACATTTCGTCTTATTACAGGTTAGCATCAGATCAGTTCACTCAGAGATTTTCCTGCTTGTTATTAAGGAAGGTGGAGGACCATATGACAATTTAATGGGCAGAGAAGGAGATGGATCATCAGGTCTTTCATGGGAGTGTTCGAGAAATAACGGTGAATGATTCGTTACTCAGGAAAGAAACTACGTGAAGATTTCCAGCATGACCCCTAGACGTCAGTAACTGAGGCACATTGGACCTTTAAAGTCCGACGGAGGTGGACCACCGCTGACGGTTAAGGAGGGAGGAGTTTAGGTCCAACGAGACGGCAAAGTGTCACGTTTAACCAGAGACGACCAGTTTAGATCATTGATGTGGAGATGATGAACATAAAAAACAGATGAACTGGGTAAAGCAACTCAGGTTTATTGAAGGAAACATTTAAATCCAGCTATGGAAGCAGCGCAGCTTTGTTTTAGCTACATGTTTACGGTGGGCGGATCCAGGATAGTTGGTTCTGAGCGGGTCCTGTACCACCTAACTTTTTCTAGATCTCAGATTTATTAACTGATTAGCTTTGTTAGAAATTAAACGTGTTTTTCTGTCTATAACCTTCGAGTGTTTTGGTTCCAGAAAAGGTTTAATTCCTTGGATGCTTCAAGAACCTTTCCCAGAAACCCGGACCTCCTGCTGCTCCTCTCTGCAGATGTAGCTCTGTGCAGGTTCCTTTGTGTGAGAGAAGGTTCATAAAAACAGTGAAGGTTTGTTTGGACACAGTCGGCAGCTGAATGGCCTCTCCACAGCTCCAAGGTTTCACGCCTCATTTCATCTCATCATCATGCACGTCTTTCCCACATGTTTCCGACTGAAACCGTGCATCTCTAAACAAAGGGAGGGAAAATATCAACTGCACCATTCAGGCTTAATGTCTGCCTCACGAGATTAAGCAAATGCATTAAACTTGATTAGTAAAAACTGAAATCTAAACAGCCAGACTGAATGTATGCTGATGCATTTGCAACATCAGCATACAGATGTTGCAAATGCACCTTTTTATTAGATATGTGTATATTGTAAATTGTAAATTGTAAATTGTAAATATGTATATTCTGTAATGCAAAAACAGAACCAAAGAGCAAAGTGTACTGGAGTCAAATTCCTTGTTTGTTTGTACGAACTTGGCAATAAAGCTGATTCTGATTCTGATATATTCCCAAAAATTTCTTCAGTGGACAGAAACCCTTCTGTTGTTTTCAGGGATTTTATTCGGAAGATTGTGCAGGAATATGAGCACAAACTGTGGGAACCAATTTGAAAAGGATAAATCACAACTAAAAACCTTAGTGCTGTAAACATCAGGATTAGCTTGATGGACTAAAATGAGATGCTGCCTGCATGCTCAGGAAGAGTGAATGCTGAATGTCACTGACTGGATGCAGTCTGCTGGGTTTCCTTCCAGACTAACTTTTTTTACTAAGTTGAATAATAAACTGAACTTGTCTGCATTGTTAGAAAACTAGGATCAAACTGGGATGTACAGTACTGTGCAAAAGTTTTTGGCAGGTGTGAAAAAATGCTGTAAACAAAGAATGCTTTTAAAAATTGAAGTTTTAATCATTTATTTTCATCAATCAACAAAATGCAATGAATGAACAACAGAGAAATCTAAATCAAATCAATATTTGGTGTGATCACCCTTTGCCTTTAAAACAGCATCAGTTCTTCTAGGTCCACTTACACAAAGTGTTTAAAGGAACTCAGCTAGTAGGTTGTTCCAACCATCTTGGAGAACTAACCATAGATCTTCTATGGATGTAGACTTTCTCACATCCTTCTGTCTCTTCATGTAATCCCAGAAACACTCCATGATGTTGAGATCAGGGCTCTGTGGGGCCAGACCATCACTTCCAGTAAGTCTTGTTCTTCTTTACACTGAAGATAGTTCTTCATGACTTTGGCTTTATGTTTGGGTTCACTCACTTAGCATTTTATTAATTGATAAAAATAAACAATCATCATTTATATTTCTGAAAGTATTCTTTGTTTATAGCATTTTTTCACACCTGCCTAAAACTTTTGCACAGTACTGTATGTATTGACTTGGAATCTGTCAGTAGGATTGGACTGAATGGCCTTTATGTTGCTGTAAATAAACTGGATCTGGTTCTGACTGCCTTGGTGTTGCAGGAGGCAGCCTGTGCTTACGTTATCACCCTCATGGCGGTTTACTGGTGCACAGAGGTTTTACCGCTGGCAGTGACGGCGCTCCTGCCAACCGTCCTGTTCCCAGCGCTCGGCATCATGGAGTCCAAAGACGTAAGGATGGACGCACACACTAAACCTGAATCACTGCAGTGCCAGTTTTCTTTTAGTCTCACCTGTATAATGTGAACTCAGGTGTGCATGCAGTACCTGAAGGACACCAACATGCTGTTTGTTGGGGGGCTAATGGTGGCCGTGGCCGTGGAGCACTGGAACCTCCACAAACGGATTGCACTCAGAGTTCTGCTGTTGGTTGGAGTTCAACCTGCCCTGTGAGTCACCTAAACCCAGCGGTTTCTGTGGAATGGCTTATAGATCAAAGGTCACCTGTTTGATGGTTGATGGTAGCGAGTTCGACTCTGATTCACAGAGATGCAGCGACTCGCTTCTAAAGCTTAGAACCCAAACATGATTATTGTTTGTCAGTGGATAAAACCCATTTTCCTTCATCCTTAGACTGATGCTGGGGTTCATGGGAGTGACAGCCTTCCTATCAATGTGGATCAGCAACACCGCCACCACCGCCATGATGGTGCCCATCGCACAGGCCGTCATTCACCAGCTCCATGGCAACAGTGAGAAGGTCAGTTTTGCCATGGAGCTGGTCAAGGTCCACAGCAAGACTGTGGCTGTGCAGCAGGAGCCTCAGCAGGAAACCATCACTATCGAGCAAAGCGTCAACCCAAACAAAGGTACCATATAGTCGACTGCAGAGTCTCTATGAGGTTAAGGGGCAGAGTTTTCAGGAATGTCCATCGAGCTAATTATGGGACCTCAAATTGTACCCATGACCCATCCCCTGGATTCACAAATCAGTGTATCTTGCAACTGATGTGATTTTAAAACAATACATTTCTAGATCTGAACCCAACAATTAATCCCAGTAAATCAGAAGAAGTCTTTGACCCCGGAAATCCAACAGCCAATCAGGAGGTGATCAAACCGACCCCACAGGACAAGCCTCCATCAGACATCAGCAGTCCAGGTGAGTTTAATTAGGTTTGAGTAAATAGGCACCAGGGTCATGACTAGGATGGTTCTCTTCACTGCTGCATTATAATGTTAATATGTTCTCTATAACCAAAGCAACAAAATCTAATTCCAAACAAGTCATTTCATCAAAGACAAGGTACTTTATAAACAGTTTTAACAAGGTCAATAAAATTCTGTTAAACAGGATATGTCCTTGTCAAAGATGACACCAAGATTCTTTACATTAGTGTTGGAGGCCAAGCCAGTGCCATCCTGACCAGGTTCTTTTTAAATACTTTTATCCAAAAGTGACTTCTGTCTTGTCTGAGTTTAACAGGAGAAAATTAAAAGTTTTCCATGTTTTTGTATCTTCAAGAGATGGCTGTAGTCTACCCAACTAATTGGATTAATCAGGATTTATGGATAAATATAGCTGAGTATCATCAGCATAACAATAGACTTGGTCCACACACAGAGCCCTGTAGTACTCCACAAGTAACTCTGCTGTGTGAGGGAGATTTGTGATGTTCAAACAGGTCAATACTGTGGAAATGGTCACACATTCGATTAGCAACAATCATCTCATTTTTAAATATCAGGTGTATAATTTTCTACCATTTCTGGATCAAGAGTATTTTTAAGAAAATTATCACATCCAGAAACCTCAAAAACTTGAGCTGCCCGACTACTGATTATACAGATGAAGGTATAAAAAAAAGCCTTTTTATACACAGACTAGAAGATAAGTAAAAGAAGAAACTAATATTTGAAATATTTTGATATGTTCTCCCCAAACAGAAACAAGTTTATTTGTGACGTTTTTCCTTACAATTACTCCTTACATTCAATCAAGTGAGACTCTTTCAGCGCATTAGATTGCTACCTTCTGTTGCCTTCTTGGAAGCCAAGAAGGCAACAGCTTCTGAATGAATGCTGTCTTTGTCAGAGGACACACGTATAAAAGAAAGGATGTTCTTGGGATTTTGTTACTGCATTTTGACATCTGGCAATAGCTGTGTGTACAGGCATACTAAGAGAGGAACTTCTCAAATGAAGGAATCTTTATGCTCAGTGGTCCTGACGGCGGGGAATAGCAACCCTGGATCTCAGATGCAGCTGGAAGAGCTGAGTGATGAGGAAGAGGAGAAGAAGAGAATGAGGAAAGGTCTTCTGCTGTGTGTGTGCTATGCTGCCAGTATTGGAGGCATCGCCACTTTGACAGGAACCGGGCCCAACTTGGTTCTGATTGGACAAATGAGCCAGTAAGAAATTATTCTCTAACACAGATCTGATTAAAATTAGCCCAGCTGTGAATCCTGCTGAATTCAGGTGAAACCCAACTTCAGAGACAGCAGCTCTGAGTCCTGAGATTTAAGTCCATCCTGCAGGTTTCCAGTTTGGGGGCTGTATGGACCAGTGACACTGGTTGCTAAAGCTACTGGCTGCTGGCTAGACACATAACTAGTTCCAGTTTCCACCACTAGTCAGTCAGTAACCTTCCGTAATGTTAGGCTACAGAGAATGACTCCACAGAAATCTGTCAGGATTCTGCAATACGTGTTTTCATCATCTCAGCAACTGATTGGCTGATTTCTGTGTGTGTTCTTTGTAGACTGTTTCCTCAGAACGGCAACGTGATCAACTTTGCATCATGGTTTGCATTCGCCTTCCCCACTATGGTGCTGATGCTGACACTGGCCTGGTTCTGGCTGCAGTTCCTCTTTGTTGGCTGCAAGTTAGTCACTCCCCAAAACAGTAACAAGCGGCTCTTCATGGCTGCACACCTCCTGAATACTTTTCTGTTTGTATCCGTTGCAGCTTCAGGAGGACATGGGGCTGTGGCTCGGCCAGGTCCCAGAAGGAGAAGGCCGCGTACGACGTGATCAGGGAGGAGCACAGGCGGATGGGACCCATGAGTTATGGTGAGATCAGCGTCCTGGCACTCTTCCTCCTCATGGTGGTGCTGTGGTTTACAAGAGACCCACGCTTCATGGATGGCTGGGCCACCCATCTCTTCAACACCAAAGCAGAGTGAGTAGCTGCTGTGTCCGGTGAAATGAAGATGGTTTATTTTCAGAAAGAATTTAAAAAGAGGCTGCATGATGGAGCAGCAATGGTGCCTTGTAGTAAACGGGTCCTGGGTTGAAATCCTGAAGGTCTGTCTGTGTAGAGCCTGTTCTACCTGGAACTGCATGGCTTATTTCTGAAGGAAGATGAATGGGATTCTACAAGCTGAACCAGCCATGCAAACACAACCTAGCATAATCCTGTTTACATGTGATCAATAAACCATCTCCACACAGCCTACTTCATACCTCCTAGTCTGTGGTCCACTCGAAGGAAAAGCCTAGATGATGTCATGTACATCATGTCCTAAAGGGTCCAGTAGGGGGTCTCTGTAGACATCGGCATGTAGCCCAGATTTGTGTGGCTGCATTTCCTTCCAAACACATAAGAACTGCTCTTGTGACGTTCTCTTTATTCTTCAGTCTCTTCCTTCCCCTGCTCTTCCACCAGCAAATGTTGGTAGTTTTGTGTAACAGTCTGACTACACCATGTGCACCAGCTAAAATGTAGTTCCAGTATGGAGTTACTATAGTTTGACTCAGAACAGTTGATGGTCACCACAGCGAGCTGCGATGAGGTAAAGACTGGAATATGAACACCACTTATGAGTATATCAGAGGTCCATGGAACAAGCTCAGATCAGTCAGAGCAGAAATCACTGATCACAGACACCTGGCCACAGTCCTCAGGGTCCATTTGGTTGTGGTCAATGGGCCGTGGAACATGGATGGAGAAATGAGAACATTTAGTGTTTAGATTCTTGGAAAACGGAAACCGTTCCGAAAACATCACTTCTCCACTGTTGAACATTTTCCTGTTCTAGAGTTTCTGGGTCGCTACCTCTCCATCTCCTCCTGGGGGGAACCCAGCATCCCAGCAGATGAAGCAAGCAGGAGGAGAAATTATCTATGCAAGAAGCATTAGATCAGAGCACAGAAACAAAGATTTGAGAGAGAACAGAGTATATTTGAAAGAAGTCAGAAGTTTATCTTAAACAGAAGCCCAGTCTGGAAAAAATGAGACACTCCTCACCTGTGCTCTTCAACCTGGATAAGTGAAAAATATGAATAAAGGTCAGAGGAATAAATTAACCTAAACTGCTGTTTAACACAGAGCTCGCCTCAAGCCAAAACCCTCCTGAACAAACAGGAACCAGAGGCAAAGAACAAACACAGCAAACGTGTCCGAGGTCCGAACAGCCGACTTTCCCCCCGCGGCGTTGGACTGACTGAACTGAGATCAGCAGCACGGCTCTGCTGGCTTCAGGTCAAAGGGCTTTTCATGCACTTTATTAGGACTCTGAGTCCGACATAAAACCTTAAAATGAGACTTTCCTGAACAAAAACACTCCTGAGGGTTAACCCTAACCCTCCTGTTATGATGATTCTTTGAGACCCATTAAACACCACCATGGAGATCAATTCAAACAAACAGCCAAAGTCCAACAAATTGTTCTATTTTCATCATATACTAACCTCACACACATGGAAGAGCTTGTTCTATATCCAAGTGAAAAACTCAGTCAGCTAGACTTCTGAGGAACTTTCATTTCCTAGGTTTCTTCAGATGTGTCTGAGCTTCTGCACTGAAGTAAGCAAAGAGGACAAATGGCAGAGAAGAAAATAGTTGTGAAGCTTTAAAGCCCACAGTGTCTTCTCAGGTCAGGGTCAAATATGAGGCAGCAGGACATGATGCAAACATGACTAAGTCCACAAACAGTCCAACAAACCCAAAAACACCGGAGGAAACTGCAGAGAACTTGATAAAAAACAGAACCATCTGCAAAAGCTACAGAGAATAAGAATTTTACACATAAATCCAAACCAGGAAGTCATAAAGCCCAACCCTGTTCTTTCTGAAATCTTAAAGGACTCCCTGAAGAAGTGTGAAAGAGTGATTTTTATTTTATCTCATTGTTGGATATAGAGTTCCCTGCAAAAATATTCACACCCCTTGAACTTTTCCACATTTTGTCTCATTCCAACCACAAACTGAATGTATTATGTTGGGATTTAATGTGGCGAAACAACAGAGAGCAGAAATGTCAAGAGGAAATCATCCTTTCCACTGTCGCCACGTGCTTGCTCACGAGGAAGATTGCTGCAAACTCAGTGACTCGATTCTATCAGCTGGGTTTCCTTAGAAATAACCAGAATCAAACGGGAATGTCTGTAACTGAATCAGTCTCTGTGATTGGACTGAAACAAAACTGGATCTGTTTGTTCTGTAACGTGAGACGACGTTTCCTGTCAGATAGCCCCACAGAAATTATTTGAGATTATGTTTTCAATCAAATCTGAAAAGTGCATCATTCATTTGTTTTTAGACATGGACTGACAGGACAAACAAGGAGAACGTTATTCAGAGAAGCAGCCAAGAGGCCCATGGTAACTCTGGAGGAGCTGCAAAGATCCGCAGCTCAGGTTGGAGATAGTACTCGGCACAAATCTTGTCTTTAATAAAGAAGGGCTACAAGGAAGACATAGTTGAAAGAAAACCAGAAGTCCTGTTTGCAGTTTGTTACACACCATGTAGGAGACACAGCATACATGTAGAAGAAGGTGATCTGATCAGCAGAGACCAACATGTTACCTTTGGTCTGCATGCAGATCCCTGTGTGTGGAGCAATCCTAACACTGCACATAGCCCTGAACACACCATGTCCACCTTCCAGCAGGACAGCCACTCTAAACATGCAGCCAAAGATACAATGGGATGGTTTAGATCAAAGCAGATTCATGAGTTAGAATGGCCTAGTCAAAGTCCAGACCGAAATCCAATGGGAAATCTGTGGCAAGATGTGAAAACTGATGTTCACACATGTTCTCCTTCCAAACTCACTGAGTTTAAATGTTTTACAAACAAGACGTCTCTAGGTATTCAAAGCTGGTGGAGACAGACCACACTTTTCAGATTTTTATATTTAAAAATGAGTCACTCATGTATGACATATTTTCTGGGGTCAAAGTTGAAGGAAGTATTCAAGCCCAAACCTTGTGTGGTTGCTGCATAACACCTGATTACCTTAAATCTGAAGTATACGTTTTATTGTGCAACTCAGAGAAGAACTTCAAGCTTCTGGGAAAGTTCCTGTAAATCAGAGCAGATCCCAGTTTACATAACAGGCCAGCCGTAGAACTCAGCAGGATCCAACAGACCAGAACATTTTGAGCTTCAGATTGTACAAACAGACAGGTCGGATTGCCTAACTCCACAATCTGTACGGACATCCTGCTGTGACCCTCAGCTGAGGAAACGCCGCAGCAGCAGGGCGCTTCGTTTTTCTGCTCAGAGAGACAAAACCCAGCATCATCTGACAGAAGACATCTGATTAAACCGATCAAACAAGATGTCCCAGTGGTCCAAGTTCTGCCAGTTTCTTTCCTGTCTTTACTTTTCTTTACCTTGACTTGACTTGCTGAAGGTTTCAGCCCCCGACTGAAACTGCACCAAAGGAAGGAATCAACCGTGATAAAACTAAATATAAAGTCTCTTAAACCTCTCAGCGTTTCTGGGGTTGAAGATGTTACGTTTGCCCCTTAATGGGTTTGATGAGACAACAGGACAGCTGTACTAGAGCTAATGGCTCACACCTTCAGAAATCCTGGAGAACCACTGAAAGATTACCAGAAAGCTTGGATCAGTCCAGATCCGGTCCTGGTTCAGTTTGAGCCGCACTGTTCTGATGGATTCTGATGAGATACTTGAAACTGCTTTTAGGATATTTTCCATAAAACAGTTGAACCACATTGTTTCTGAATCCTGACCGGGACCAAATGTTTACGTTTTAAGGTAAGTCCGTTTTGGGTCTGAAACGGGTCTGATCAACGGCTGAGCTGTAGCTGCAGCATGCAATCCTCTCGAGCTCTAAACACCGGCTTCATGTGCTTAGAGGGCTAAACTGAATCATGTCCATTTTTATTTTCTAAAACACAACAACAGTCATCAGAACCGCCAGAAAAGCTCCCCTTCACACCGGATTAGGACCGCTCTGTGGTCTCCATGACCTCCATAAACTTTCAGATGTGGAAACTTCCACATGAAGCTAAGTCAGTTCATCCACTACCATTCATACACAGTGCAGTACAAGACATCACAGGACAGATAATAAATAAATACATAAAGAATATAAAAACCTTTCCCTAAAAACATGTGTGGAAGTAATTATGATGCTTTAAGTACCAGGTCCAAGTTTTAAATAAAAACCAGTTCTTAATGGTCCTACAAGTATAAAAACAGGTCCACCTCCTGCTGGCCAGGTCATCCTACTAAAGCTTAATATGATCTTCTGGAGGTTTCTGCATCTCCACAGTCAGTTTCAGCTTTGCTGTAGTAAATCAAACATCATCGGAATTTCAGGAGCTTATCTCCAATATGAGAGGATGGAGGTCACTGGTGTTCTGCACAGACCAGAACACCGCAGAGTATGGCTATCTGGGGATAATTTGACCAGGCCACATCCGTCTGCAGGGAAGCCTTGTTGGTTCCGTCAGAATGGATCATGAAGCTTGAATGGAAATCTGTGGACAGTTCACCATGAGATGATCACACAGAGGTTCTGAACCCTGAGGTGGATTTTTGAGTCGTGCTGCAAATATTGTTCACACTTTTCATCCTTCTCCTCATCCTTCCTCCTCAGCACCAATAACAAAGGTGGTTCATATTTTGTAGAATCTGACTTGAAGCCGGACGACTCCTGATTACAGAAGCCATCGCATGAATCAGCTTTCTCCAGCTGGGTGAAGCTTTTGTCCTGAGATGAGCTGAAAACCATGTACAGGTCCTTCTCAAAATATTAGCATATTGTGATAAAGTTAATTATTTTCCATAATGTCATGATGAAAATTTAACATTCATATATTTTAGATTCATTGCACACTAACTGAAATATTTCAGGTCTTTTATTGTCTTAATACGGATGATTTTGGCATACAGCTCATGAAAACCCAAAATTCCTATCTCACAAAATTAGCATATTTCATCCGACCAATAAAAGAAAAGTGTTTTTAACACAAAAAACGTCAACCTTCAAATAATCGTGTACAGTTATGCACTCAATACTTGGTCAGGAATCCTTTGGCAGAAATGACTGCTTCAATGCGGCGTGGCATGGAGGCAATCAGCCTGTGGCACTGCTGAGGTCTTATGGAGGCCCAGGATGCTTCGATAGCGGCCTTTAGCTCATCCAGAGTGTTGGGTCTTGAGTCTCTCAACGTTCTCTTCACAATATCCCACAGATTCTCTATGGGGTTCAGGTCAGGAGAGTTGGCAGGCCAATTGAGCACAGTGATACCATGGTCAGTAAACCATTTACCAGTGGTTTTGGCACTGTGAGCAGGTGCCAGGTCGTGCTGAAAAATGAAATCTTCATCTCCATAAAGCTTTTCAGCAGATGGAAGCATGAAGTGCTCCAAAATCTCCTGATAGCTAGCTGCATTGACCCTGCCCTTGATAAAACACAGTGGACCAACACCAGCAGCTGACACGGCACCCCAGACCATCACTGACTGTGGGTACTTGACACTGGACTTCTGGCATTTTGGCATTTCCTTCTCCCCAGTCTTCCTCCAGACTCTGGCACCTTGATTTCCGAATGACATGCAGAATTTGCTTTCATCCGAAAAAAGTACTTTGGACCACTGAGCAACAGTCCAGTGCTGCTTCTCTGTAGCCCAGGTCAGGCGCTTCTGCCGCTGTTTCTGGTTCAAAAGTGGCTTGACCTGGGGAATGCGGCACCTGTAGCCCATTTCCTGCACACGCCTGTGCACGGTGGCTCTGGATGTTTCTACTCCAGACTCAGTCCACTGCTTCCGCAGGTCCCCCAAGGTCTGGAATCGGCCCTTCTCCACAATCTTCCTCAGGGTCCGGTCACCTCTTCTCGTTGTGCAGCGTTTTCTGCCACACTTTTTCCTTCCCACAGATTTCCCACTGAGGTGCCTTGATACAGCACTCTGGGAACAGCCTATTCATTCAGAAATGTCTTTCTGTGTCTTACCCTCTTGCTTGAGGGTGTCAATAGTGTCCTTCTGGACAGCAGTCAGGTCGACAGTCTTACCCATGATTGGGGTTTTGAGTGATGAACCAGGCTGGGAGTTTTAAAGGCCTCAGGAATCTTTTGCAGGTGTTTAGAGTTAACTTGTTGATTCAGATGATTAGGTTCATAGCTCGTTTAGAGACCCTTTTAATGATATGCTAATTTTGTGAGATAGGAATTTTGGGTTTTCATGAGCTGTATGCCAAAATCATCCGTATTAAGACAATAAAAGACCTGAAATATTTCAGTTAGTGTGCAATGAATCTAAAATATATGAATGTTAAATTTTCATCATGACATTATGGAAAATAATGAACTTTATCACAATATGCTAATTTTATGAGAAGGACCTGTAGAGGTCAGATAAAAAGGGATGCTGCCACCTAGAGGCTGGTGCAATGCGGGTAACTGAGTGTGTGCAAACAGTGAGAGTTGGTGGTGAAACCTTCGTTCAGGAACTCAGGAGTATGACCACAGCAGATATGGGTCCATCTGCGGGTAAAACGCTGCAGCAGATTTATTAGGAAGCTGTTTGTTTGTCTGCAGGTTCGTCACCGACGCCACCGTCTCGCTGTTTGTCGCCATTTTGCTATTCGTTCTTCCCTCTGAGCCGCCACGGTACCTCTGGTTCTGGAGACGCTCCGACTCTGGTAAAACACACTCACACAGCAGAGGTGTCCTGGGCTTTACAGGGAGTTACCGCTGGTTTTCTCCAATCAGAGAGCCAACTGTCCCGAGGCCCCGCCCCTCCCCTGCTCACCTGGCAGGTGACTCAGGAGAAGATGCCCTGGAACATCGTCCTCCTCCTAGGCGGAGGATTCGCTCTGGCTAAAGGCAGCGAGGTGAAACATAACGTTGCTTTCAGGCTCGTACAATTTTAGGAAATTCTTTGAACAAACCGAGAATTTTGTTTTTTATTGAATAAATGGATTCAATATATTTATTACTTCTTCAATAAATGTTTATCGTTGGGAGGAAATTTAATATCAAAGTAAAGTAGAACTAAAAGAAAATCAACTATTTTTGTTGAAAATGTTCAATTATTTCATGTAAAATATGCCAGTAAGTGCAGGCCGATATTACTGATATCAAACATTTATAAAGAGAATGGAAAACATTTGTTTTACTCTTTTTAAAACACTGGAAGGTTCTAGTTTTTGGACTTTTAGAGAAACAAGTTGATGAGTTGAAGTTTAGGATCAGTTCGGCCTGCTGAGGCTTTAAGACAAGACAAGTAAAGTCACTTAAAATCATTGTTTGATTCAAACAGTTTCCGTGTCTTTCCATCAGGAGTCTGGTCTTTCCCGCTGGCTCGGCGCTCAGATGACACCGCTCCACTCCGTCCCTCCATGGGCCATCTCCATCATCCTTTGCCTCCTCATCGCTACCTTCACAGAGTGCGCTAGCAACGTCGCCACGGCAACGCTCTTCCTGCCCATCCTCGCCTCCATGGTAACAGTCACAGTTTCCACATGGATGTAAACATGATTCTAACACTTAGTTGTCATCAGCATAAAGTAAATATGTTTCAAAATAAAACAGTTGAACGGACTTTTGTTTGTTCTGACCCAGTCCCAGTCCATCAGCCTGAACCCGCTGTATGTGATGATCCCTTGTACCCTCAGCGCCTCCTTCGCCTTCATGCTGCCGGTGGCCACGCCCCCCAACGCCATCGCGTTCTCTTCCGGTTTCCTCAAAGTGTCCGACATGGTGAGTGCTCCTCCAGAAGGTGAGAAAGAAAAATAAAATCCACAATAAGTCACTCTTGTGTTGCACTGCGCCCCCTGCAGGCTAAAACCGGTGTGGTGATGAACATCATCGGGATCGGCTGCATCAGTCTGGCCATCAACAGCTGGGGGCGTGTAATGTTTTCTCTGGACTCTTTCCCCTCCTGGGCCAACATCACCACTCCGGTTTAGAACCCACAACCTACTGCCAGCAGGGAATCTCTTGTCATGAGCCTCCAGAAAGCAGAGTTCTCCTGAAACTATTTTCACCTTTAATTATTCCAGAAAGTTCCAGAGAAGTCGGTACATCTTCTTCTTTAATGTGTGTGTCTTTGTGCCACAGCTGCATGAAGCTGCATGAAGCTGCATGAAGAAGATCAACTCATCAACTGTTCAATCAGGGTTTCACATTTTATCATCAACAACAACGTCTGTGAGCTACATCCAAAGAAGGCTGAGCTACAGGTTTCCAGTCTGAGATGTTTGCAGACGTCTGGAGTCTTAAGGCCCTGGAGAACAGGCAGAACATCTCTTAGGACAACAACAGTCAATAGGGGGGTGTATCCCTTCCTGGTGAGAAGATCCAAACATGTTGGATTACGCTGGAAAGATTCAGGGATGTTTGTATCCCGTGACCAAAGTCTTTAATTTCAACAAGGCTGTTGTCATGGTGACCAATAAAATGATTTGAGCTCCTGCATTAGAGTAAATAAACCAACATTAATCATTAATTTCATTACTTTTTATAGATTGTCAGATTTCTCAGAAGGATTACCAGCAAAAGCTAAATATTAGTAGTATTTGAAAATTTGGACTAAAGCTGTTTTTACACCAATGACCAGAGAATTTTAGATTTCTTAGAAGGATTTTATTACAACTATTTCATACCAGTGAAAGCCAAACATTATTACTATTTTAAAACTTTGGACTAAAACTGTTTTATACCAGAGAACCAGCTTATTTGAATGATGGGACCACAGCTGCCTCATACCAGCGACCTCAAGGATTAATATGATCATTTTTCTTCTAGCACAGGATGAATTCCTTACCACAGAGGACTTAATGAGCTAATTACCTCTATTAGAAAGATTGGATCAGAACCAGTTCTTACCAGTAAACTCCCAATGATTATTAATGTCATTTGATTTGTTTTTCTGTGTTTGATTTTCTGTATCATTGTAATGTTTTTCCTCATGTACTTTGAGGGCCTTGTTGCTGAAAAGCGCTGCATAAATAAACTTGACTTGACTAGAGGAGCTTCGGTTTATTTCTGCAGCACCGATTCACAGCCGATGTCATCTGAGGCCTTTACAAAACAAACAGAACCAGTTTATTTACAGAAATATGGAACCAAATCATTCGACCATCATTAGATTCAAAGTTAATTTCATATATCTGTATCGAGTCGCTAGCTTTGCAGAAATCCTTTCTCCAGTTTAAATAGAAAACTGAAACATTTTAGACGACATTTTAAAGGATCCCAAACCAGCTGCTGAATGAAAACCTAAAAACCTGAACCCAGCGGCTCAGAACCAACATTCTGTGGAAAAATCTGAACTAATCTTGGGAACAAAATTAATTTTAGAACAAAATTAGTTTTCCTCATTAATTTCTGTTGTTTTTATTTTCTGCTCATTTTTGAGAAATTTATTTTTAGTCACTAAACAGAAGAAAATCACAGATTTTCTGCCTTTTTTAAAGATAAAATAACTTTCCAGTCTCTGACCTGTAGCTGCTCTGTGTTGGTAAATATGAAGATTTTTATTTCAGTAGC
This sequence comes from Girardinichthys multiradiatus, assembly GCF_021462225.1. Lineage (NCBI taxonomy): Eukaryota > Metazoa > Chordata > Actinopteri > Cyprinodontiformes > Goodeidae > Girardinichthys > Girardinichthys multiradiatus. Next base: position 1,133,951 of record NC_061804.1, read on the forward strand.
AGAGTTATTGGATTATGTACATATGTAAGGTGCAGAGTTTTCTACCATCTTGTTACCAACAGTTTTACATGTGAAGAAATGTTGATCTGTAAATAAACATGTGACCAAATTCACCTGAAACAGATGTTTCATCCAATCACAGCGTTTGGTTGTCTTCAGGGATTTCAGACAGTCAACAGGCTTCCATGGGCCTGGGTCCAGCACAGAGATCTTCAGTCTGGATCCTGGTATAATAAGAAGACCTCGATCAGAAGACCCCTGTGGTCTAGGTGGACTGTATGGAGTTAGATGTTCGCTGATGTACATAAAGGCAGGTTATTTGTTGCTTTAGAGACCTGGATATTCATTTCTGTGCTGAATCCTGAATTTAACTGGCAGTCAATGAAGGTGCATGAGAACTGAGGTAAAGGGAGCTTGGATTGGGTTCTTTGGGTTCTTGGTAAATAATCTTGCAGCTGAGTTCTGGACCATTTGTAGAAGAGACACCGAGCTAAAGTTTAGTCAGCAAAAAGGGGAGTTTCTGTAGTTTAGAAAAACACAGAGGCATAAACTACAGTTTCTAGAGGGTCTATGTTAACAATAGCTCCAAGCTGAAAGTAGCTAGACTGAACAGCTGTGATTGGTTTATCAAATTGTAGTTGATTATGAAATATGACACCTACATTTTTGCCAGACGGCTTGATATTCATAACTGTGGCTCCAAGTAATTTGTCAGGATTGTTGGGAATTCCTTTTGGACCAAACTTGAACACATCTGTTTTACTGTGTTTTAGCTCAAGAATATTGAAAATCATCTGGTTACTAATCTCTCCTAAGCATTGGTTAAGACTGGCCGGCTTCAGGGATATGTACATCTGTGTATCATCAGCATAGCAATGAGAAGGAACACACCTGAAACATTGTGTAAGCTGACCCAAAAGACGCTTTTTAAAGCAGAACAGGTCCGAGTTCTGATCCCTGAGGTGCACCATAGGAGCAGTCAGTATGAGGAGATGAACCATTGGAGAGCAAACACCCAAGGTCCCATCAGCAATCAATGGGAACAGTATGACCTACAGTGTCAAGGTCACCAACAGACCCAGCAGAACTAAAATCATTTATCACCATTTGTCAAAAATGTCATCTTCTTCTAATGCAATCAGCAGCTGGTAGACACATTGGTTTCTAGGTTGCCTGGTTACACCAGAGCACAGTAGTTTTAAAGTAGCTGAGGGTCCAGATTAGGTTTCTTGAGGAGTTTAACTGAAGCTATTTAAAAAAATATATATATATACATCACCAGCACCAGATTTATTATGGCTAACAGACTTGGAACAGCAAGGTTACTGGATTCTGTAAGGACTCTAAGGGGCAATATGTGGCCTCCTCCAGGTGGATGATACTCCATGCAACAGAGCAGAAATTGTCCAGGAATAGTGTGAGGAGCACAACAACCAGCTTGAGGTGTTGACTTGTCCTCCAAATTCTCCAGATCTCGGTCAACGGAGGTCCCACCTTACAGCTTCCAGGACTTAAAGTATCTGCTGCAAACATCTTAATGCCAGATGCTACAGAGCTCCTTTGGGGGTCTAAAAGAATCCATTTCTTGACAGTGTAGTTAGTTTAGTTTTCAGTTTGGTTCTGGCAGCAAAAGTGGAAAATACATAATTAGGCAGGTGGATTGTGGAGAGATTAGTTTTAGTTTGAAGAAGGATGCTCAGATGTTCCAGTATCAGTAACAAACTGTATAATGTTGGATTTGTGTTCCTTTGGGGTGATGAGGTGAAGCTGCTTAATTTCAGTCCTTACCTGTATCCTCACACAGGTGGTTTCTAGTTCAAGTTTCTCATTCCAGTTCAGCTCTCAGGAATCAGTAATGAGGCTGCAAAATGTCTCCCCCTGGCGGTCGGATGAAGAACTGCACAAGCCGTAAACTGAAGTCAAACTTGTGTGTCGTGGAGATACGACAGTTATATCGATGAACGTTTGATGGCGGCCAACCAACCTCGACAAAGATCAACTCTGAACAGTAGAGTCTCTTTTAGCTGGTGTTTATACAGATTACAGAACCTTAACTCTGTAATCCGGTCAGAAAATCTCTGTTGCCATGGAAACTGGTTAGTAATTTTTGTTGTCTTCCGTCCTAAACACGAGACCAAGAAACCAAACGTTTAGACCATTTTATCATTACTGAATATGTTTATTGTTAAGAATGTTCTGCCGGGGGTTGATGAACCCTGTGAGGTTTTATAATTTCGTGTTTTTACTGGACTGGTGGAGTTTAATGCTGAATGAAGAGAAATTAGCCTTAAATGTTCGTTTTTTAAACGGAGTCTGGTGAAGAGAACAGGAACACATTTGAACTGTTTATTTTCTGTTTGTTCCTGCTGTTCGTTGCTGGATCATATCCTGTTCGGTTCTGTCCTCCAGAGGAGCAGGCTCGGAACCGGTTCCAGTCCGAACTGGAGTTCGTCCAGTGTCTGGCCAACCCGAACTACCTGAACTGTGAGTTTCAGTCTCTAACTGGGATGGAGGAGGTGAAGTAAAGGAGCATTTCACAGTTTTAACCACAAATCACTAAAAACTGTTTCAGTAAAATCTCAGCAGAGCTGTTGGTCGAACCCAAAGAGTTTATCTGGAGCAGAATTAAAAACCTTGCCTATAATCAAGAAATTGTGATCAGAACCAACCAAGACCTGGATCAGAACCAGCAGCCTCAGGCTTCATAACAATAACAGCAGCTGAACATGCTGGCTTGGTATAATATTCTAAAAGTATTTTTCCTCTAAATAATGTTGACATATTGCAGTGAGTTTTTAAAATGCGGACAGTTTGGAGAAACATCTGTGAGACATATGCTTCAGCCCCCTGGTTGGTTCTGTTAGGTTCTTTAGTACAGATTCTTCTTCACCTCCAACTCTGTCAGAGGACCTATAAAACACAGCCAGGTCCAGTAAAAGATGGATCACCATGGTAACAGAGGCTGAGACCTGAGGTATGGATGTGATAGTTTCAGTTTGAATTCTGTATTGGATTGGTTCCAACCAGATCCCAGATAGAAACATCTGGATCTCATCAGACTGACCTATGGTAAAAGCTTTTGTTTATGGTAAAGAAGGATTCGATAAAATCAACTGACTTTAATCTCTGATCTGAATGACTTTTAAATAATAACGAATAACCTGCTTGATTTCCAATTAAAACCTTGTTTCTAGAAAGGAACCATCAGGTTTCTCAGCTCCATGAACAGAACTTTCACAGCAGCAGGTTTCATTATAATAATATTAAATGTAGTAAACCTCTTCAGGCACCAGAAGAATGGACCAAACGACAGGTGGCTCCAGCATGATGTTTCCTGTCTGCAGGTTTTCACGCTGCTATTGGACCAAGATCTGCTCTACAGGTTCTTCTCAAAATATTAGCATATTGTGATAAAGTTCATTATTTTCCATAATGTCATGATGAAAATTTAACATTCATATATTTTAGATTCATTGCACACTAACTGAAATATTTCAGGTCTTTTATTGTCTTAATACGGATGATTTTGGCATACAGCTCATGAAAACCCAAAATTCCTATCTCACAAAATTAGCATATTTCATCCGACCAATAAAAGAAAAGTGTTTTTAATACAAAAAACGTCAACCTTCAAATAATCATGTACAGTTATGCACTCAATACTTGGTCGGGAATCCTTTGGCAGAAATTACTGCTTCAATGCGGCGTGGCATGGAGGCAATCAGCCTGTGGCACTGCTGAGGTCTTATGGAGGCCCAGGATGCTTCGATAGCGGCCTTTAGCTCATCCAGAGTGTTGGGTCTTGAGTCTCTCAACGTTCTCTTCACAATATCCCACAGATTCTCTATGGGGTTCAGGTCAGGAGAGTTGGCAGGCCAATTGAGCACAGTGATACCATGGTCAGTAAACCATTTACCAGTGGTTTTGGCACTGTGAGCAGGTGCCAGGTCGTGCTGAAAAATGAAATCTTCATCTCCATAAAGCTTTTCAGCAGATGGAAGCATGAAGTGCTCCAAAATCTCCTGATAGCTAGCTGCATTGACCCTGCCCTTGATAAAACACAGTGGACCAACACCAGCAGCTGACACGGCACCCCAGACCATCACTGACTGTGGGTACTTGACACTGGACTTCTGGCATTTTGGCATTTCCTTCTCCCCAGTCTTCCTCCAGACTCTGGCACCTTGATTTCCGAATGACATGCAGAATTTGCTTTCATCTGAAAAAGGTACTTTGGACCACTGAGCAACTGTCCAGCGCTGCTTCTCTGTAGCCCAGGTCAGGCGCTTCTGCCGCTGTTTCTGGTTCAAAAGTGGCTTGACCTGGGGAATGCAGCACCTGTAGCCCATTTCCTGCACATGCCTGTGTACGGTGGCTCTGGATGTTTCTACTCCAGACTCAGTCCACTGCTTCCGCAGGTCCCCCAAGGTCTGGAATCGGTCCTTCTCCACAATCTTCCTCAGGGTCCGGTCACCTCTTCTCGTTGTGCAGCGTTTTCTGCCACACTTTTTCCTTCCCACAGACTTCCCACTGAGGTGCCTTGATACAGCACTCTGGGAACAGCCTATTCGTTCAGAAATGTCTTTCTGTGTCTTACCCTCTTGCTTGAGGGTGTCAATAGTGGCCTTCTGGACAGCAGTCAGGTCGGCAGTCTTACCCATGATTGGGGTTTGAGTGATGAACCAGGCTGGGAGTTTTAAAGGCCTCAGGAATCTTTTGCAGGTGTTTAGAGTTAACTCGTTGATTCAGATGATTAGGTTCATAGCTCGTTTAGAGACCCTTTTAATGATATGCTAATTTTGTGAGATATGAATTTTGGGTTTTCATGAGCTGTTTGCCAAAATCATCCGTATTAAGACAATAAAAGACCTGAAATATTTCAGTTAGTGTGCAATGAATCTAAAATATATGAATGTTAAATATTCATCATTACATTATGGAAAATAATGAACTTTATCACAATATGCTAATATTTTGAGAAGGACCTGTATATTTAGGAATATGTTTAGATGATTTTAACAGGGAATGCTTGTAATGGGTGGGGAAGTATGGATATGAGCTGGAAACCTGGTGAAGTGATCCGAACATGAGGAGACAGAACCTGCTTCATGTCCCAGTTCAAGGTCCGTCCTGCTTCTAAAACAGGTGATGTGTTTGTGTTGCAGTTTTGGCTCAGAGAGGATACCTGAGGGATAGACCCTTCATCAACTACCTGAAGTACCTGCTGTACTGGAAGGAACCGGAATACGCCAAGTTCCTCAAGTAAGACAGGCTGCAGAACTTTATTACAGGGATCTGATTTGTGTCCTGACCCGTTGCGTTTCCACGGTGGAGTCATAATAGATGGATTTTCTCTGATCCACACAGTGTCCAAATTCTAGTGAAGTTCAAACATTCAGGTTTGTTGTTTTAGATTTTAGCTCCAGTTTCTTCTTTAAACAGACTAACTGATTTTAGAGCATTGAACTTATCCACACAATAATCCAGAGATGTTCTGAAGGAGGCAGTTTGGGTCAGATGGTAGAAACTTGACCCAATTGGCTGTTTCAGCAGGACAATGATCCCAGACACATCAGAACTGGTTCTGGACTGGATAAATCAGAGGACCTTCAAACGTCTGGAATGGTCTTCTTCAAGCTCCAACCTTGACCTTGTTGGAAATTTATGGAATATGAATAAAAGTTGGTCTGAGCTGGAAACCAACCAGTTTAAATGGACGGTACCGGTTCTGACCAGCAGAGCGGTGAGATATAATCCAGAATGATCCCAGAAGCTTGTTGATGGATACAGGAAGTGTGTGTTTAAGCTGGGGGAGGGGGCCATAACCCCACCCTGGAAACAGAACCTCCAGACCATCTTCTAGTGTAAAGTGGTCATTTCTCCAGTGTTTCTGGAGGTCTCTCAGAATTAATCTGCTTCCTCTTCTTCTTCATCACTCGGTTTTATCCAGACGTTTGTGATGATGTGGTTTCCTGCTCCTCCTCCTGCAGGTATCCTCACTGCCTCCACATGTTGGAGCTGCTGCAGTACGAACACTTCAGGAAGGAGCTGGTCAACGCTCAGTGCGCCAAGTTCATCGACGAGCAGCAGCTGCTTCACTGGCAGCATTACTCCAGGAAACGCACGCGGCTGCAACAGACGCTGGCCGAGCAGCAGCAGCCGCCACAGCAGCCGCCGCCGCCGCATGGGAACGCTGCCACCAAGTAAAGGAAATTATCCAGAGATTTCCCACACTGTGGACAAACATGTCATTGGGAAGTTCCTGAAGTTCAGGAATGAAGCTGGATCCACAAAACTTTCTGATGCCCATTTTCATAAATGTTTCTTTTGATTTCCTGACCTTGAAGGTCCTGCTTAACAACATCATCAACAGACCTGCCAGCTGTTTGTATTTATTTCCTGTTTCTGTTGCTTTCTTCTTATTTTGTAGTAAAATGTTTGGATTCAGTTTGTTTCCAGGAATTTCTTTGGATGTGGAAACAGCAGCTTATCTTCAGTTATCTACTGGGAGACTGGGAGACTGCTCCATCGCTGGTTTTTCCAGACTGGAAACACCAGATCAACACACACATTAAACAATGTGTGTTACAGACCTGAATGTGTTGGGAATGAACCTCCACCTTCAGTCATTTACTTATTTAGATGAAATGGTTACATTAGATGGATGATAGTAATGGATGGTTATAGCAAAGAACCAAGCATTGAAAACGTTCTAAAAAACAAAGTCTAAAAAAATAAAATTAGAAACAAGGATAAACAATTTTCAATAACTAACTGGTTTTTAAAGGTTTGGTTATTTTAAACTATGTTTTTTTATTTCTGGGTGAAATTATCAATAAGTAAATGAGCGGCCGTTTTACCAGGTTACTTCAACCCCATCACCTTTATTGTGAAGGGTCCAGAGCGGAAGCTGCGTTATTTCCACAGAACCGTTCTGCTTTACGGTTCGGAACTCACCGGTGTTGTGACGTGAATCGCGTCCCGGTAGAAACGGTCCTTGCTTGATGAGCTCCGCAGAGCTGCAGCGGAACAAACACGGACGGATGATTATTACGGATCAGAACCGGTTCTGGACGGCTTCACAGCGCTCAGCTCATCATTTATCAGGCGAGCTACAGGCTAGCTAAAAAGTTGGAAGGGTTCGCTGTGGGCATGCGCAGTTTGTGTGGTATTGAGCGATTTTTACGCAGCTTTGGTTCTGTTCTGAAATGTGTTGGTTCTGTTTGTAAAAGTTCTGGTTATCTTTCTCTGCTGATTCAAGTACTGTTGTTTAAAGCTTATCGGTCCAGTGACCCGTAATATCCCTGCTCTTGTCTTTCCGGTGTCAAAGTCCGAACCGGGTCCAGTCAGTCAGGTGTTACGTCGATTCGCGTTTCCCCATCAGATACGGTTTCCCCAGCGTCTAAGGCGCGTGCTTGTTGCAGGCTCGGAACCGTCGCGCTGTGCTCGCGCCACACGGGAACTACGGTAACCCTGAAAGCTCAAATATCATGTTTCGGAGAAGTCGATCTACATTTGTTGAACTAGTGTGTTGTTAAATAAACTAATATAGACAGACAGACGGACGGACGTCGGGTACGTACGTAACACCGGCATGGTCATGAACTGAACCGAAGGTTCTGCTGCTTCTGGGTTTGATGAAGCCAGGTTCGGTAATCCTGGTGACTGCAGATCTTCCGGGGTCTCATTTATTAACGTGGCGTGAAGCCTGAAACAGACGTACGTCACGCAATAAAAAACTGACTTGAGCGGAGAAAGTTCAGTCCCTCACATGACCTCTGACCCATGGGTCCGCTCGTTTTGGAGACCGGGGAAACTGGCGGCGCAGATGGAGAGGAGGGAACTGAAGGTAGATTGCTTCATGAATCCTGTCAGACATTCAGTTTTTCTCCACATCAAACTTTAATCATAGATCGACGTCATCATAAGCTTTCAGAACCACAGTGTCATTTCTGCTGGTCCTGGTGAGCCAGAACTACATCAGGACTTTTCACATAGATTAATAAAGGCCTAAAAGCCAACTTCAATCTGAAATCCAAGTCCTCACAAACATCTCATTCCTTCCCTGATGATCTCCAGGGTGATGTGGACCACAGATTACCACAGAAGGTGTGAGGCAGCTGACTGCTGGGAACATCTAAACACCGTGGAGACGCTCAGCGTAAAGCTGCATGATGGATGCATCGTAGCTGCTGGGGTCACCGAGGTCTCCTGACCCATGATGATGACTGGCTAATATGCAGATTTATGTTCTGAGTATTGGAGAGACCGACCCGCCGGAACCACATCGTCCCTGTCCAGTTCCAGGTGTGAACCAGTCTGGGGTTCCTGGTAACCGGCTCTTGCCAGCATTAATTAGCTGACAGGTTTGTGTTTAACATCAACAGTTAATGAAGTCTCAGCCTGAAGACACTTTTAGGAACCTCATGATTCTGTGAAATGATCCAGAGGTCCGGGATATCTCATCCAGCGCTGAGCGCAGTAATACCTGCCGTCCTGGATGGTCTGACCTGTCATCAGATGTTCTCCACCTCACTCACCAACACCTCCATTTCTGCCTCTTTTCTCCTGGTTGCCATTGGTAACCATGAAATAACACTGATCAGCCGGCTCATTAAAAACACATCGACCTTCTATGGTTGGATGTGGGCGTGTAGAAGCCAGAACACGAGGAGGAACCTGGTAGCAAACGTTGAGGAGCAGCTGCTTGATGGTTTTATGAGGCTGAGGTTTCTTTGATGAACGTAGACTTTTAGTATAGATCCTACACAACATTTTAGAAATGAGACTCCAGATTTCTACAATCAGAGCAGAACTTCCAGCAGACCAGTGGTCTTTACAGCTCCCATCAGTGGTTCCCTTCCACTCATCTTAAACAGGAATTTTGGACCTTCGGGTTTGCAGGATTTGGACCGATGCTTTTTTGTGGCTGGAAATTGTTGTCCCACATGCAGCTGCAGGAATTTTTAAAAAGAAAAACTGGGTGCACAAGTATTTCCTTTCAGTTTGGTCCTGATTGTTGAAACCTAGACTGAAAACGGTGCTCCAAGTAGACAATGATCCCAAACAAATGCAGAAGAGATAAATGGGGCTATGTTCTTCCCTTAGCGCCGACCTCAACCCTGTTGAAACTTTGTGGACTACGTGTCCAGGATCTGGAAAAGTGGTCAGGTGTCGAGCCAGAACCCTGCCAGAAGCTGGTCCAGGTGGAACTAGCTATAAGACACAGAAGCTATAATCATTGGGGGTGTATGTATATATTTGAACCTGTAAAGATCAGAGGACATTGTCCACTTGTTGTGATGCTGAAGCGGACTAACATCCCAGAATAAATCTCTACTGATGTGTTGATCAGATCCTGAAACTGAAGCAGTTGTTTTTGGGTTTGTGGAACCGCCACCTGACCTATAATCAGTATGTATGTTTTTATCCAGGTGAGTCCAGCTCCTCCCTCTGATTGGGTCAACAGGATGTTGCAGCGAGTAGCGGTGGTGGGAGCGGGGGCAGCCGGACTCTGTGCAGCCCGGCATATCCTGTCCCGCCCCGGCAACTTTGCCCCCCCGGTGGTGTTTGAGCTCACTGGGAATGTCGGCAGAACCTGGTCCTACGAAGAGCGCGTCGGATCGTACTCCAACGGGAGGCCGGTGCTCAGCAGCATGTACAGAGACCTCAGGTAGGTCCACCTGTCCACCAGGAGGGGGCACTGTTCTGTCCTGACTCCTGGTGACATTAGCAGTCATGACCCAGCTCTAATGTCCCACCAGAACCAACCTGCCCAAAGAGGTGATGATGTTCCCTGACTTCCCCTTCGACCCCGAGCTGAGCAGCTTCCTGTCCCATCAGGAGGTTCAGAGGTACCTGGAGAGGTACTGTGACAGCTTCCAAATCGGGCCTCACATCCGGGTGAGTCATCCAGCTGATCCCAGAATCCTGTAACCCTCCCAGTCAATAAAACGGGCTCATGTTTTATTCCCCATCATCAGTTCAACACTGCGGTGGAAAACATCACGCCTGTTTCCATGACAACAGTTAGTAGGGAAAGAATGGTCACATGGGAAGTGACATCATCGGATTCATTGGGTCATCAGAAAACAGAGACATTTGATGCCGTTTTCATTTGCTCAGGGTGAGATCATGTTTTACACGTGTGTGGCAGGTTGTTACCATGGTAACAACATGTTGAAGATTTAATGATAATAAAGTTTGAATGAATCTTGACCTCTAAAGAACATTTCTACATGTAGCTTCTATAACAACTCACCACTGTGGGACCTTTTATATCATTACGACAGTTCAGTGAGGAACTCTGTTCTTGGTCATTTAGATCACTTGATTTTTATCATAATTTCCTAAATATACAGAATTACAGAGAAAGAAATCAAACTCGTCATGTAAACCTGGACAGGATAAAAACACGCAAACAAAAATCATACCCCCCTGCTGCCACTAGGGGTCACTGTTGCACCAAAGTAACGAATCAAAGGTTTAATTTTTCTCTCTTTAGGCATTATTCCGACCCACACATCCCACACATCCCAGGGATCCAGAACTTTAAAGGTACCGTGTTTCTCTGACGCTTCACTGAGTGACGGCAGGGAATCCAAGCAGAATAAAGTACATCAGTAAACGCTGTGTGTCTGCAGGGAAGGTTCTGCACAGTCACTCGTACCGCTTCGCTGAACCGTTCTCAGGTCAGACAGTGGTGGTTCTGGGAGCTAAATCTTCTGGACTGGACATTTCCATGGAACTGGTCAAAGCTGGAGCCAAGGTACAATCATCCTCCATTTATTAAAACAATAAAAACATGTTTAACTTTGAGGGAGCCAAGTTCTTCAGAACTGAAAATATCTCAGTCTTAATTCTGTCTGATGATATCAGAATCTGAATCAGGCAGAACCAATGAGAAACTGTTTTCTCTGCAGGTGATTCTGAGTCACCGCCACCCTCCACTGACCGTTCCTCTTCCTCCTGGGATTCAGCAGTCAAGCTCTGTGGCGGCGGTTGAGGCCAATGGCAGCATTCGCCTCCAGGTGAGCTCTTCCAATTCCCTGATCAGGTTCATCACCTCAAACAGATTAAAGTCAGGATGTTTCTGTTTAAAGTTATTCTTGGTTTAATTTTACAGCAGCCTGTCTCTGATTGGTTAAAAATGTTCCCCTCAGGACAGCTCGGTGTGTCAGGCTGATGTCCTGATGTTCTGCACCGGATACAACTTCAGCTATCCCTTCCTGGACTCGGCTCAGCTAGGTATGGAGATCCAGGACCACGTAGTGTCCCCGCTGTACCGATACATGATGCCTCCTTCCTTCCCTTCAATGTTCTTCATCGGCATCTGCAAGATCATCTGCCCCTTCCCCCACTTCAACTGCCAGGTGAGGTGGAGTGTCTGCAGGTTGGGATTAAATCATGTGAGAAACTGTTGCAGATGTTTCTGTCCTCCTCAGGTCCAGTTCGCTCTGGCCGTGTTGGACGGGTCCGTCATCTTACCTCCTCAGGAGCAGATGGAGGAAGAGGTGCGGAGGGAGCAGCAGAAAAAGCTGGAGCAGGGAGTCCAGCAGCACCACCTGCTGAAGATGGACCAGGATCAGTGGGAATACTGCGACGCGCTGGCTGGTTCTGCCGGCTTCCCGCTGCTCCTGCCGGTGGTCCGGAGCCTGTATGAGGAGGTGTGGCGCCAGAGACAGATTCACCCTGAAAACTACAGAGAGCTCAACTACCGGCTGGTGAGCGCCACCCAGTGGGAGCTGCTCAACTGACTGACGGATCAGGAAGTTTCAGGATCCAGCAGCTCTGCAGTGTGAGCAGGAATCACCATGGAGGAGTTCCTCCAACAAGTTCTTCATAGACCCTCAGAACGTCCGGTTGATCCTCCACAGATCTGATGTTCTTCATGTGATTCTCCTGCATCACTTAATGACTTTAATTTTGTCACCATAAAACCTAATTTGATTAGTTTCTTCCTCTGGCGCCACCTTCTGGTCATGACAACTCATCCTAAACTACCTCAGTAGCTCAATTCTTCTTCATTTCATGTTTTCCATTAAATGTTGCACTTTGAATGCTTCTTAAAATCATTGAATTATTATTGAATTTTGTCAGTTTGACATCATCATTATGGAAGCAAATTGTTACCATATTTCAAATGAAAAAGCATTTCCAGAAATACTTTTTCATTTTAAGAATGCGGCTGCATTATTTGACTCATAAATAAAATTAGTAATCAATCATCCTATTTGCATTTTCTTCTTCATGACTGAACATTTTATTCCATAATCAAAAAGAAAACAAAGCAGACATTGCTTTTTCGTTTTCGTGGTCTGTCCGCCAAGTACTGCCCAGAACTCGAAAACAAAAAAGCATTCCGAGCTGCGGGCGCAGAAGAGTGACGTCAGCAGCCGCTCTTCCTCAGCTCCCTGCTGACCGAGCTACCCATCTTGTTCGGTAGGGGGCGCTGTGCACGTCTGCAGTGCATTACATTGCAAACGTGCTGAGAAATTGATTGAATTGCTGCAGGACCGACAGTTTGTGGCAGTGGCAGGAAGAACTGGTAGAAGCTGCCACAGTCTGCTGCAGGGTGGCAGGGATTCTGCGAGGATGCCAGAAGGTGCCAGACCGGTCGTAAAAGTTTGCCAATGCGGTTGCTGCTGTTTTTGTGGAAGCTGATGCTGATTATCGGCAAATGGGATGCCATTATTGTTATAGCCTGTTACCTTTAAATAATGATGTTATTATTGATTATTATTTAATAAACAGCTTTAGACCATAACATAAGGTGATTGTATTTACTTGACATGGAAAATAAATAGCACTATATGTTTGTGTGACGTGTTGAAAGGATGACGAAGATTTATTGCACAAACAGCCGGTTTATTATAGAGCACGAGCGGCTATTCTGAATTGTCACTCACAGAAAATTATAAATAAATGCTTAAAAACACGCTGGATGTCCCAGGCCATAAGGCTGCCACCAGAACTACCAGTTCTTCCTGCCACTGCCACAAACTGTCGGCCCTGCAGCAATTCAATCAATTTCTCAGCACGTTTGCAATGTAATGCACTGCAGACGTGCACAGCGCCCCCTACCGAACAAGATGGGTAGCTCGGTCAGCAGGGAGCTGAGGAAGAGCGGCTGCTGATGTCACTCTGCTGCGCCCGCAGCTCGGAATGCTTTTTCATTTTCTAGTTCTGGGCAGGACTTTACGGACAGACCACGAAAACGAAAAAGCAATTTCTGCTTAGTTTTCTTTTTGATTATGGAATAAAATGTGAAGTCATGAAGAAGAAAATGCTAATAGGATGATTGATTACTAATTTCATTTATGGGTCAAATAATGCAGCCACATTCTTAAAATGAAAAAGCATTTCTGGAAATGCTTTTTCATTTGAAATATGGTAACAATTTGCTTCCATACATCATCAGTATATCACATCATTTCCATTAATCTGCTTCATAAACCTGAAGACTTTAATGATGAAAGGTCTATCTGTGAAGCTATAGATAACTTTATTTCAAAATGTAACTCATTTTTCTTTTCTTTTATTCACCATCAGATTCAAATGAATAATAAATGAATAAACTGGACTAATAACAGTCTGATGATCACTTCCTGTCAGACCAACATGAAGGTCTTTGGGAGGAAACCAGAGGACCTAAACATGTGGTTCATACTTTCACTCGCCCACAGGCGGAACCCAACTGGTTACCAGTTCTCCTTTATTCTTGAGGTCAAAGTTCACATGTTCATGTTTCCTTCAGAATCTTCCCTTGTGGTTCTAAAGAAATTATAATCCTGAGAAATTTCTCTGTGCTTCTTTTTATGTGATCGCTCTGTGGAGAAGAAAGATTTATCCCTCAGATTGAATTTGGTAGATGATGAGACTATATCACTTAATGGAGCTTGATCTCATTACAGGAATGATTATTTACCCTGACATACCTCAGAAGAATGGTTCAGTGTTCAGATTAACCTTTCTTTTGGATCAAAGTAAAGAGTTAAACACGTCTTTTTTGATTTTCTGCTTCTAAATTCATTCAAGACAGAAGTTGTCATCTTTGGACCAGAGTCTTTAAAAAAGAAACTGCTTAGTCAATCACTTAACCTGGATGGCATTAAATTGACCTCCGATAATAAAGTAAAAAACCTTGGTGTTAACTTTGACTAGGACATGTCATTTAAATCCCATATTAAACAGGTTTCTAGGATTTCCTTATTTCATCTCCAGAACATTGCCAAAATTAGAAATATCCTGTTCAGGAGTGACGCTGAAAAACTAGTCCATGCATTTGTTACTTCAAGGCTGGACTATTGTAATTCTTTACTATCAGGATGTCCACAAAATGCAGTTAAAAGCCTTCAGCTGATTCAAAATGCTGCAGCAAGAGTTCTGATGAAAATTAAAAAGAGAGATCATATTTCTCCTATTTTAGCTTCCCTTCATTGGCTCCCTGTTAAATCCAGAATATAATTTAAAATTCTCCTCCTCACATATAAAGCCCTTAATGATCTAGCTCCATCATACATCAGAGATCTGATTGGTCCATATGTTCCTAACAGAGCACTTTGTTCTCAGACTGCAGGTTTACTGGTGGTTCCTAGAGTCTCTAGAAGTAGAATGGGAGGCAGATCCTTTAGTTATCAGGCTCCTCTCCTGTGGAACCAGCTCCCAGTTTTAGTCCGTGAGGCAGACACCCTGTCTACTTTTAAGGCTAGGCTTAAAACTTTCCTTTTTGATAAAGCTTATAGTTAGAGTGGCTTAGTTTATCCTGAGCTATCTCTGTAGTTATGCTGCTATACTGGTCCTTCTCAAAATATTAGCATATTGTGATAAAGTTCATTATTTTCCATAATGTCATGATGAAAATTTAACATTCATATATTTTAGATTCATTGCACACTAACTGAAATATTTCAGGTCTTTTATTGTCTTAATACGGATGATTTTGGCATACAGCTCATGAAAACCCAAAATTCCTATCTCACAACATTAGCATATCATTAAAAGGGTCTCTAAACGAGCTATGAACCTAATCATCTGAATCAACGAGTTAACTCTAAACACCTGCAAAAGATTCCTGAGGCCTTTAAAACTCCCAGCCTGGTTCATCACTCAAAACCCCAATCATGGGTAAGACTGCCGACCTGACTGCTGTCCAGAAGGCCACTATTGACACCCTCAAGCAAGAGGGTAAGACACAGAAAGACATTTCTGAACGAATAGGCTGTTCCCAGAGTGCTGTATCAAGGCACCTCAGTGGGAAGTCTGTGGGAAGGAAAAAGTGTGGCAGAAAACGCTGCACAACGAGAAGAGGTGACCGGACCCTGAGGAAGATTGTGGAGAAGGGCCGATTCCAGACCTTGGGGGACCTGCGGAAGCAGTGGACTGAGTCTGGAGTAGAAACATCCAGAGCCACCGTGCACAGGCGTGTGCAGGAAATGGGCTACAGGTGCCGCATTCCCCAGGTCAAGCCACTTTTGAACCAGAAACAGCGGCAGAAGCGCCTGACCTGGGCTACAGAGAAGCAGCACTGGACTGTTGCTCAGTGGTCCAAAGTACTTTTTTCGGATGAAAGCAAATTCTGCATGTCATTCGGAAATCAAGGTGCCAGAGTCTGGAGGAAGACTGGGGAGAAGGAAATGCCAAAATGCCAGAAGTCCAGTGTCAAGTACCCACAGTCAGTGATGGTCTGGGGTGCCGTGTCAGCTGCTGGTGTTGGTCCACTGTGTTTTATCAAGGGCAGGGTCAATGCAGCTAGCTATCAGGAGATTTTGGAGCACTTCATGCTTCCATCTGCTGAAAAGCTTTATGGAGATGAAGATTTCATTTTTCAGCACGACCTGGCACCTGCTCACAGTGCCGAAACCACTGGTAAATGGTTTACTGACCATGGTATCACTGTGCTCAATTGGCCTGCCAACTCTCCTGACCTGAACCCCATAGAGAATCTGTGGGATATTGTGAAGAGAACGTTGAGAGACTCAAGACCCAACACTCTGGATGAGCTAAAGGCCGCTATCGAAGCATCCTGGGCCTCCATAAGACCTCAGCAGTGCCACAGGCTGATTGCCTCCATGCCACGCCGCATTGAAGCAGTCATTTCTGCCAAAGTATTCCCGACCAAGTATTTAGTGCATAACTGTACATGATTATTTGAAGGTTGATGTTTTTTGTATTAAAAACACTTTTCTTTTATTGGTCGGATGAAATATGCTAATTTTGTGAGATAGGAATTTTGGGTTTTCATGAGCTGTATGCCAAAATCATCCGTATTAAGACAATAAAAGACCTGAAATATTTCAGTTAGTGTGCAATGAATCTAAAATATATGAATGTTAAATTTTCATCATGACATTATAGAAAATAATGAACTTTATCACAATATGCTAATATTTTGAGAAGGACCTGTAGGCTTAGGCTGCTGGAGGACATAACGACCACTTTCACTCTCTCTGCTACATTCTCCTACTACTCTCCAATTTTGCATTGTTTGCTGTTATTTCAGCTTTTAACCTTGTTCTCTCTTTTCTCTTCCTAGAAGCTACACCTGGCCTGACTCTGTGTCTACCTGTGACACCTTTCTGGAGAGGGGCATCGTCCAAGCTTCTGCTGGCAACAACTTAATGCTCACCCTCTACAGATGATCCACATAGCCCTGTCTTTCAGTGTTTAACCCTTTCTCTCTCCTAGACATGGCTACTGACTGAGCTTCTACTGTGACAAACTCTATGTGCTCTCTTTCAGACTCTAACCTTGAAAACTGGATCAGAGTTTATCTGTTCTTTCTTTCTAGATGAAACGACTAAAGGAGCTACATCCATTAACATTTACTTTTCCTTCCCATAGAAAGTACTCCTAGATCAGTGCTTCTTTGTTCTCTTTGTGTCTCTGCTCTGTTCTCTCAAACCTCCAGTCAGTCGTGGCAGATGGCCGCTCACACTGAGCCTGGTTCTGCTGGAGGTTTCTTCCTGTTAAAAGGGAGTTTTTCCTCTCCACTGTCGCTACATGCATGCTCAGTATGAGGGATTGCTGCAAAGTCAACGCCAGTGACTGTCCACTGTCTCTACATGCTCATCCAGGAGGAGTGAATGCTGCAAGTCACTGACTGGATGAAATCTGCTGGGTTTCCTTAGATAGAAAAACTTTTTATCCAATTTAAATAAATAACTGAATCTGACTGAACTGTTCAATGGTTACAATTAACTGGAATGTATGAACCTGACTGTTGTGAAGAACCTTGAGACGACATGTGTTGTAAATTGGCGCTATAGAAATAAACTGAATTGAAGTCTATGAGATTAAATGTGACATCAGTTCATGAACGAGGTCCCATTGTTTTCTGAGGCTGCAGGAGGTTTCGGGCCAATCAGACAGAGACGACCCGATTAATGATCCACGACAGAAAACGGATCTTTGTGTCACCATGAAGAATGCAAACAGCTGTGGTCAAAAACGGACTTTAATTCTTACACAAAAATATCAAAACACACAAAACTAATGAGGTGCGAAAGGAGAACCGGACCTGAGATCCAAAGCAGCAGGAATGTCCAAGTACACAGAACCTCGTTCACATTCACTGATAGAAGAGAGGATTTTGTTCTCCCTCCCAGGGCTGCAGGTTTCTTTGCAGCTTGTTCTTGATATACATTCTGGGCAGAACCTTTTTCTTGCATGGTGTCAGAAAATGTGAAGGTGATGTGTGGCAGTGGGAAACACCTATAAAGGCTTCCTAGAAGTTCTGTGAAGTATAAAATGTTCCAGCAGCTGCAGCCTAAAACAACTTGTTCTGTGTTCCTGCACCGTATTTATTGGCCTTTAACAATAAAAACCGTTTCATTCACAGTTTGTGAGGGAAAGTTGTGTTAAAATGTTTGAAATCCACCTTTAATCTTCTCACATGGCTGCAGTTTGATACGGACAAACTTGTCTGGTTCTATTGAACTGAAACCCGGTTCTGTTAACTCAACATTGTCCAGTGAGCAGGAGATTCATCAGGATGAAGGTTTCAGCAGTCAATGTGAGCTGCAGCAGGTTATTCTTCTTTAGAAACTTTCTTATAAAATGCAGAGGGCAGCTGATGAATCATTATGGGATGTGTTCAAGTTATTTAAGATCAAGGGAAGTAATGAAACCACTGGATCTAATCAAACATCTCATCTCTGTAGAGCAGGAGGTCCAGGGATCGGTCTGCAGGTGTGTCTTTGCTTCATCACACCTGAATCAAATAACTGGGTCGTTTACAGGACTCTGCAGAACTTTCCTACCGCCTGACAATGTTATTCAGCCGTTTGATTCAGGCGTGTTGGACCAGGAACACCTAAAGGTTGCAGTACCCCAGACCCCGAGGCCGGGGGTTTGAGACCCCTGCTGGAGAGCAATATGGCTGTAAATATTCCTTGTTTGGATATAGATTTGGTTTGTTGGAAAACTTGTACTGGAACAACACCATAACACTAAGGAGGTTCAGGACAACATGCCGACGGGTTGATTGTGTCTCGGAGCAACATGTTCTTTCTGAACTTTTTAGAAGAGGATCCGTGAAGACTTGGATTCATCCTCCATCTGCAGCTCCCTCTCAACCTTCTCGGCTACCTCCTGGTCATCCTCTCCTGCTCCTTCCTTCTTCAGTATCGTTAACGGCCACCAGAGGGGGCCATTTCTTTTGTCCTGGTGGACAGTTCGTTCTGGCCAGCAGCAGGGGGCGCCTTTGTCTCCCGTCAGGAAGTAGAGCAGGGCATTGAGCCAGGCATTGCAGGACGCCAGAGGCCTGGTGACCTTATAGCAGATGGAGACGGCCTTCATGGCGTTGCAGCCTCCAAGCTGCCCTCGTCGCAGGAGCAGGAACAACGTTCGAGTAACGTGAAAGGGTAAGAAGCAGAGCGCAAACAGCAGTGTAATGGTTACGATAGTTTTAATGGATTTACGCCGCCTCCTGATGTAGTGTGAGTACTGGGAGCCAGAGATGGAGACAGAAGTTCTCTCCCTATCTCGACCTCCTTCAACTGCTCCGTCCCCAACTGCTCCGTCTTCACCGCACTCTATTGAACTGGGCGGAGACCGCAGGCTCTGAAATATTGTCCGGACCACCTGAGAGTAGCACCAAGCAATGATACCAAAGGGGACAAAAAAGCCCAGCAGATGAAGGACAATGCCATATGGGACGTATTCAGCAAAGTCCTTATCGATGGCATCGTCCCAGCAGTTCACATACTTCTCCTCAGTCCTGTTGTCTCCAAACCTCATACCCTCGGGTTCAACAGCTCCAGTACTTCTTCTCGTAACTTCTCCTGTCTGGGCAAACCTGAAGATAGGACAGGTGAGTACGAAGACCACCACCCACACTGAGGCGCAGGTAGCCTTCACCACACGCTTGCTCTCCAGAGTGATGGTCCTCATTGGATGGCAGATTCCCAGGTACCTGTGGACAGATGAAGTGTTAGATAACACTTAACTGTTAGACCTCATTCTAACCCAATCAGAGACTAACCAATGATAACAGATGAACACTAACGCATTAGTCCGACCCAGTGAGACATCCAAGAGACATCCTGTTCAGATGAATTACCTCAACCAACTCCTCTAGATGTAGAGGAGCAGCAGCAATTAATACAAGCTCCATCCCAGATAATGGATCTGCTTATCATTTTTAAGGCAGAACCTCACCATCCAACTAACAAAGCTTATTTCAGCTACTAGTATCTGGGAACTTAATTCAGTCATGATCCTCATCTCAGATATAGGTGAGGGTTTGAACAAAGATGGAGCAGTAAAATCCAGAAGTTCACCACTGAGCTTAGCTCCATCTTCTTCCAAACAGACCAAGGAATGCCTCCATTACTGCAGACTGGATCAGTTTATTCATCTCTCGCTCTATCATGCCTTCTCTAAAGAACAAGACAACAGGTTACTTAACCTACTTTGGGTATTGAGGACGAAGTCTATACCCAGTAACCACCATAGCTTCAGGACGCCAGCAGAACCTCTTCATCTGCAACAAGTTAAGATGAGACCCAAAGGTTCCTAAACACAACCTGTTCTCACCCTGATGAAACTGTATAGTTGTGTTCACATCCAATCAGTTCTTAACCTCTGGATGCTGAACCGTTTATCAACGACTCGAGTTTCTTCAAGTGTTGTGATCTCAGCTGCTATGCTGTGGCAGCTGGTCCGGTACATCACCTCATTGCGGAGTACCGAGAAGAAGAACCTCAACCTCAGATAAAAAATGCCAAGACACTGATTGGATCTGATAAAGATGTCGTGAAACAACAAAGGAACAGTTTAACAACCCAATGATGGATGTTGAAGCAGTGAGCTCGTCCTCTAGGGAGAAATAGACAGAAGAAGCTTCAGATGGTACGCATGGATCCACCGGGTAAGTCTGGCTGAGAAAGTCTCAGAAGCAACGTTTGTGTTCAGTTTTTGGTTCTTATCCAATAAAGGAGAAGAACTTCGGGAAGTGACCAGTGCTATAAAAACAAACTAACCGCCATTAAAACCTAATACCAGTTTATGCTACAATTTTTTTCCTGCTTATTCTGAAGTTTTATGTTTTCTATTCTTTATTTTTGGACACAAACAGTCAAACACAACATGATGATAAACGTCTGGATGACAATTATTATGGATGGAAAACAAACTGAATCTGAGATGTTTTAAGACTTTCATCGGGATTTCCAGTTTCCTTCATTAAAACTGACTGCAAGGTTCATCAGTTCTACCTGAAGACACGGGTCAGTGACCCGATGGGCCTTCCAATGGGGCCATAAACGGTCAGTCAACGGTGTGTAGCTAAACCATCATTAAGTCGCTGTGCCGCTTCCAACAGAAGAAAACACTTTGGAAAAGCACAGATTGAAAGGAAAGCCGCACCGTTCCAGTGGTCGACCAGCTCCATGGTTGTTGACAGGACAGGCCCAGAAGAACAAAACCCAAAAAACACCACAGAGTTCTTCAGTCGGGAGATTTGCTCAAAAAGAGACAAAAACAACACGTCCAGCACTTGTTCAAACCCTTCAGGAAACGAGTTACGGTTGTTCAGCAGTTTTTACTGCTTTAATACTAAACTGAGCTGATGTTCCTCTGCTTTCACAGCCCCTGATTGGCCCAGAGGTCTGTGGAGGCTCAGATGTTTCACACCTACTGTCCTGTGAGTGACTGACAGTTCAAAGGTAAAGAACATCAAAAATTAACAGTACCAGGTATTTCCACGGACTGTTTGTGCATGAACATGGAGAGGTGTACTGCCAGGTTAAAGCACCTAAACGATTAATGAGGAGAAATGATTTAGAGAGAATCAGAAAGTCTGGAATTAGTCTTAAAACAACAGAGACATAATATATGCTAGGATCTGAAGCTCTGTCAACTCTACAAACCTTTAATGGCACTTTAAATGTTTTACATTAAACTCTGACTGAACTGAGCAGGTTTCACCTGGAACCCGCAGTCTCATGATGCATACGTTCAAGAACATCCTACCTGTGCACAGAGATGCAGGTGAGGAAGAAGATGGAGCAGTAGAGGTTGAAGTAGAAGAGGAATCGTACGAGGCGGCACATGAAGTCTCCAAACACCCAGTGGTCCCTCAGCACATAGCTCGCCACCAGGAAGGGAAGCGAGAGGCCGTACATCAGGTCTGTGGTGGCCAGGTTCACCATGTAGATCAGAGATGTATTCCAGCGCCGTCCGCTGCTGGCTCCAGCGCCATGGGGGCAGCACGACCGCAGCAGAACCACCGAGTTCAGTACCAGGCTGAATAGGAAGGTGAGGGAGTAGCAGACAGGCAGGAAGACATACTTGTAGGACTCATCGATGCTGCAGGAAGACGGAGGGAGGGAGGAGGGGGTCGAGGTGTTGAGGCGGGTGCTGGCCAGAAAACTGATGTATGGAGTGGTGCTGGAGATCCGGTTCAGGCCCATCATGAAGCTCTGGGGGTTAAAGGTGGACCAGTTCCAATTCCCCTGGCATCATAGCAGCCTTCCTTCTTTCTATCTATCTATCTATCTATCTATCTATCTATCTATCTATCTATCTATCTATCTATCTATCTATCTATCTATCTATCTATCTATCTATCTATCTATCTATCTATCTATCTATCTATCTATCTATCTATCTATCTATCTATCTATCTATCTATCTATCTACGGTACCTTGTGTTGGTTGAGGACCGATCCGTATCTGTTGGACACAGGAAACAGACTCATTAGTTCGGTGGAGCTTGTTCTGAATGTCCTGCCGGCGTGTTCTGCTGATGAAGAGTGCGTCTCGCTCCATTAGCTCCTAAATGATTAACGCAGATTTCCGGAAACCTCGTCTCTCTGTACAACAGCTCAGTTCCAGCTGCTGGAGCGTTTGGTTCAGGGTTTACATTCAGACCTGTTCTTTGGAGCAAGCAGTCAAATATGTCCAGAACCAGGTTAAACACTGATGGACAAACACCTAGTGGGTGTGGTCCAGGTTCTGTGGTTTCTATCTTTAATCTAAGCCTTAGACTGAGCCATTTAACTTCATCTTACCGTGGTTCTTCATCACATGGCTTTCTAGCCAGCAAGTGACCCACTGTAAAACCTCCGACTCAGAGGAAATGGATCCAGGTTGTTGTTTTGACAGGTAAAGCAAACAGTCAGATTTCTACTGTTTAATGAAATATTTAGTTCCTCTCTGGTTCCAGAACCAAAGAGGAACTCTGGAAAACAGCCATTCTAACCTGCTTACAGAAAAACACCATGGAGCTTTCTGATTGGCTGACACAGTGGTGTGAAAAAGTATTTACCTCCTCGTCATTTCTTATCACGCTTAAATGTTTCGGACAGCCCTGACCCATCAGACAAATGTTAATATCAGATATAATCTCAGTAAATAAAAAAGAGTTTTTAAAGTGATGATTTTGATTTTTTGAGAGAAAAACTGCATCCAAACCAACATGTACTGATTTCTATCAGTCTGAAGGTGTGAGGAAGCCATTTCTACAGCTGTGGGTCTTCAGAGAACCTCAGGAAGAACCATTATCCATTCATGGAGACAACATGGAACAGTGGAGAACCTTACCAGGAGTGCCTGGCCTACCAGAATTACTCCAAAATGTCCCAGAAGAAGACAGAACAACATCTAAGCTCTGCAGGACTCACTGCCTCACTTAAGGTCAGAGGTCATGATTCAACAATCAGAAAGAGAGGCTGGGCAAAGATGGCCTCCGTGGGAGAGTTCCAAGGGCAGAACCGCTTCTGACCCAAAAAGGACACAAAGGCCCAACTCAGATTTACCAAAAAACATCTTGATCTCCAAGACTTCAAGAGAAGATCTACTGTGGACTGAGGAGATAAAGATGGGCCTTTCTGGAAGGTGTGTGTCCTGTTACATTTGGGGTAAATATAGTCAGGCATGGTGGTGGTAGTGTGATGGTCTGGGCTGACTTGCTGCTTCGGGACCTGGACTTCAGCTGACTGGCTGAGATTCATTTCTAGTTATCCGCTGGTGCTGCCAAGGGAGAAACAACCAGTTACTGGGTTTACTGGAAGTGGAAGCTTAACCAATGAAATTCTCCGATATTTATATTTAATCAGGTTACCTTAGATTTTGAAATGTGTTCGATGATCTGACCCCTTTAAGTGAGACAAGAAGGCAAAACAGAGCAAATCTGTAAGGAAGTAAAGATTTTTCAAAGCATATATCTGGTCCAAACCCAGATCCTGATCAACAGTCTTTTCCAAGTCAGTTTTAAATATATTTCCATGTTTGCCTTTTGGGTGTAGTCCAACCAAGAAGCCCAGAAACAAGTCGAGCCCCGCTCTGTGTTCTGTGTTTCTAGCCTAATGCAGTTCCGCCTAAACATAAAACATCCTGGCTACTGTGAGGAAGAAGATTCAGAATCCAGCATATGTACCGTGTCCTTTGTCTGATGAACCTGGACTTTTACTGAATGATAAAAAGAAGCCATGCTGCTGCAGTCTGAGCAGGAAGCTCAGCACCCAGAAGGAGCACCAGTTTAAAGGTCTAAAGGGTTGGGATGGGAGACTGGACCACAGGAACATCAGACCAGACAGATGGAGATAATGTCATGGCCCCACATCAGCCGGTGCGGCGTGCCCCTCGGGTCTCCATAGGAGCAGTGTTTCAGAGCAGAACAGCTTCTGGAGCCTCTCCTGCAGCAACCTGCCCCATAGCTGTTAGAATTGGACCTTAGGAGATGTAACATGTTCCAATATTGGACCATTTAGCAGGTCAGGCAGTTCCACCTAGACTGAGGAGGACCCACAGTGTGACCTAATGCTGTCTGCCCTCTCTGCTCTGATTGACAGATGCTCCAGTTACTGCCTGATGACATCAACAGCACCCTCTGGTGGCCGTTCTAGAGATGGCAGCTAACTCTGCATGTAAATCAGACCGTTTCAGCCAGGAAGTATATGACACTGATGGGTACTGGGACCAAACAGATGACTTTACTGGGAGCTGTGGGTGGCTGTCTGGGAAGTTATAACAGAAAGTCCTGCTCAGTTCTATCAGACCGGGTCAGAACTTTATAACAAAGAGGGAACAACACAGAGAGAATCAGAAGAAAGAAAAATATTCAGTTGTTTTCCCAATGAGTTTAATCAAGAATTTAATGGACCAACTGGTTCTGTCTGTTCTGGTTGATAGAAGATTGGTTCTGATGAGCAGATGATTTCTTTACCGTTTCCGGCTGAAGCATCAGAGATGTTTTCATGAAAAGAAAGGAGAAATTCGCAGGGGGCATGCCATTATGGACCGGGCCCAATTTAAATGTGGCCCGCAGAACACGTAGCAGATGGATTTTATTTTTAATTGGGCCAAAATATTACATATGACAAATTAAAATCTTTTTTAAATGAAAAACAGAACAAAGTCTTCATGCCCTAATAACCAGGTTTTTTCCTTTCTCTTCAGATTTATACGAAACAGAACCACATCAGTCCAGATTCTGCTGAACCCAGATCTGTCTTAATTCCTGTATTAAACTTGGCATAAAACAGCAAGGCTTTTAAAGACCCAACTCTTGTTCTTCATGCTGAGAAAAGATCACATTTCTTTCTATTTTTTCCCACAGAGGCCAGAAGATTTTGATTTGCAAACTTGATCCGAACCTGCAGAACCCTTTTTAAGTTTTGGGTCAGCAAGAATATAAACATCACTTTCCTTTGCTTTGTTCATGTTCACATCCAGGTGGAAGAGAAACCACCAGGATCATTATGGGATGCCATTAACACTGTTAAAGAAGATGTGAGGAGGAGCTCGGTCCATTGCGGCCACAGCAGAACGGGTCTGATTGGATGTTTGGGTCTGTAGGATGACTAGTATGTATGAATTAGACACCAAATATTTTAATAAAAACTGTGAATTTGAAAGAAGAAAATAAGGAGTTCTGTTTTTATGACTTTATGTCCTCCTGTCTGGGATCAGGTGGGCCTCCTTTGGACCTTCAGCAGAACCAGAACGCTGCAGGCTCAAGGAACAGAGAGGACCTCGCTCCAGTTTTAGTCTCACTTTAATAATGCTTTGATTTGTTTTGAAGGCCTTTAAAGGTGCCGGCCCATTTTGTTTGTCAGAACTGCTGCATCCATGTGAACCATCTAGCTCTTTCGGCTTGGCTGACCAGGACTCAGAGGTAACAGAACCTTTTCCGCTGCTGCTTCGAGACTCTGGCGTGATTATCACTTGCTATTTTACACCAGGCAGAACCATCTCGTGGTTCTGCTTCTTCCTGGTTTCTGAGCAGCTTGTTTAAACTGCTTTATAAATAAAGTTTTATGGTAAAGGCTGAACAGATAAATAAATCTAGAACTATAGAAAGCTCAACATATTTGTCATGGTTTGTAAAGTTCTGCTGTTCCTGACACATTTTCTCCATCATGGTTGTTTTTAGGCGTCTAGCTTTTCCTTTAATAAAATCATTCATTTTCTTTTGACATTGATCCAGTTTTGAAGGTTTTGGTTCTGTTCTTTCTGAAAACTGAAGCTGTTTCCATGGGTTTTAAAATCAACTTTATTAATAAATTATAGTAATGAAAATAATTATAGTCAGTTAATATTTTTA